>NC_140179.1:24036506-24068182 GCF_963971535.1 Notolepis coatsorum | reverse complement strand
AGAGAGAGAGTCCCTGTGTGTATATCAGTTTAATAGCCCCGGCCCCCTGTGTGCTCGTCATCTCTCCACACTGCGTGGTGGTGTTGACAGCTCATTCCAGGGGTCTGGGAGTCAAAGTGAAAGCTGGCTGATATGGGAGCAGGGTCAGTGTGTGTGTGTGTGTGTGTGTGTGTGTGTGTGTGTGTGTGTGTGTGTGTGTGTGTGTGTGTGTGTGTGTGTGTGTGTGTGGGTGGTGGTAGAGGTGTGAGGGGTCACGCGGGCCAGACGCTCCTATGGATTACTGCTCAGGGCTACACACCGCATGCACACACACACACACACACTTGACATTTGTCACTGTGCCAGGTCGCAACATGTCAATTACAGCATATAAGTTCAGTTTGGTGTGCAAAATGTCATCCGTCTTAGGGGATACACTGCTTCTCTTGATTCATCTGTGATTAGGTGCATGGTACATGTGTCTGTGTGTCTGTCCGTGTGTCCGTGTGTCCGTGTGTCCGTGTGTGTGTGTGTGTGTGTGTGTGTGTGTGTGTGTGCGTGCGTGTGCGTGTGTGTGTCCGTGCGCGTGTGTGTGTGTGTGGGGGGGGGGGGGGGGGGGGTGTTGTGGAAGAATAATGACCTTTACTAGGGTTGTGTGTCAAAGAACTGATTCAACCTATTTGGTTCCAGACATACATGGCGTTTGGTTTAATCTGAGCTTCTCTTCTCTTCAGACTACAGGCTAAAGTAGCTCGCTCTCTCTCTATCTCTCTATCCACCCATCCATCCATCCATCCATCCATTTACCCACGCATCCATCCATCCATCCATGTATCTATGTATCTATTTATATATTTATAGCCCTGGGCGGGAGGCTATTTCAGTGGTTCTAAAACATCTTAATTTCAAGGAAATAAATACAAATAAATACAAATAAAAAGATGAATAATGAATACGTCTCATCCTAGTGCTTCTTCACGTGGTCTACTCGTCGTGGACAGCAGAGTTATGCTCTATATGAGGTGTAGTGGTTACGTTATTGCTGTTTCCGGCCGGTCCACCTCGCTTGAAATCGCAACGTATTTCCACCATTGACCATTTCTAAATCGTCTCGTTTAAAACAAATAAAGCATGAACATTTGCACGGTGTACCTTTCTGTGCGTATTCATCCACAATCTATAGCTCAATGTGAAAATATTCGCAATTAAATTGATTTCAACCAAAAATGCGTAAACAATAATGTTAGTGATATAGAAGGGAACTCATTTTGTGCAAAAAGGGAAAGCTTGTCAATGTTCATGAGGCACAATTGTTACAATAGCCGATAATCCATTTTCCCAATGATGAATCGCTAAACGGGTGGACCTCGCGGGCGGCCCAGAGCGACGTCAGACTACCCCTCCCTATACACTGCTCTGAGAGGTTGGTGACTATGGGTTTGACACGTTTGAGTCAAGGGCACACCCATGTCTGGAGCTGCGGTACCAGGCCCGCTTGGTCCAAACATAATGACCTCGGTTTTTTTTGTCATAAAAAATTATAATAAAAAGTTCAGAGCCAGCCAAGCTTTAACCCTTTCACTACCGCACTACCAAACCGGTTAACCCTTTCACTGCGACAATACAGAAGGTTGACCCTTTCACAGAATAACTAGGGATGTTCAATATTGGCTTTTTTATATTGTCCAACTCTTAATTTCCGATACCGATATCAACCGATACAGATATATGTGGGGTCCCCCCCCCCCCCCCCCCAAAAACTGAATAATTTCAGGTAATTAACCTTACATATCTCCTGTTGTGGAATTAACACAACATTATGCATACTTTTGACAATAAATAAAATAAGAATTTGTTCTTACTTGCTTGCCTGGTTAAATAAAGGTTAAATAAATGTAAAAGAATGATTAAATAAATATTTTTTTATGAATTATTTGAAAATCGATAGATATTTTCCGATATTACATTTTAATACCAATATCGGCCGATAATATCGGACATCCCTAAGGATAACCCTGTCACTGCCACACTACAGAAGGTTAACCCTTTACTATCACACTACTGACGGTAACCGTGAAATGGTTAATGTCACCGAGACAGTCTAACAGTTCTGCTCCATGCAGTGCTCCTGGACTCACGTAGAGCTGGAGGTACTGAGGGGTACTGGAGGGTACTGGGTGCACTGCTCTGAGACTCACGTAGAGCTGGGCGTACTGGAGGGTACTGGGGGTACTGAGGGGTACTGGAGGGTACTGGGTGCACTGCTCTGAGACTCACGTAGAGCTGGGCGTACTGGAGGGTACTGGGGGTACTGGGGGTACTGGGGGGTACTGGGTGCACTGCTCTGAGACTCACGTAGAGCTGAGGGTACTGGGGGTACTGGGGGGTACTGGAGGGTACTGGGTGCACTGCTCTGAGACTCACGTAGAGCTGAGGGTACTGGGGGTACTGGGGGGTACTGGAGGGTACTGGGTGCACTGCTCTGAGACTCACGTAGAGCTGGGCGCGGAGCCGCTCGTCCTCGGTGGTGACCCGCTCCCTCACGATGGCCTGCTGCAGGGTCTCCTGGGCCACGGCGCGCTCCACCGACAGGATCCGGGACACCTGGTCCTGGGCCTCGAGCTGGGCCTCGGCCTGGGCCATCGCTGCCGCCTGGAGCTTCTCCTCCTGCAGCCTGGGGGGAGAGAGAGCAGAGAGAGAGCGTGTGAGGAGAGAGCAGAGAGAGAGCAGAGAGAGAGCAGAGAGAGAGCAGAGAGAGAGCAGAGAGAGAGAGCAGAGAGAGAGCAGAGAGAGAGCAGAGAGAGAGCAGAGAGAGAGAGCAGAGAGAGAGCAGAGAGAGAGCAGAGAGAGAGCGTGTGAGGAGAGAGCAGAGAGAGAGCGCGTGAGGAGAGAGAGAGAGCAGAGAGAGAGCGTGTGAGGAGAGAGAGAGAGCAGAGAGAGAGCGTGTGAGGAGAGAGCAGAGAGAGAGCGCGTGAGGAGAGAGAGAGAGCAGAGAGAGAGCGTGTGAGGATTGAGAGAGAGCAGAGAGAGAGCGTGTGAGGAGAGAGCAGAGAGAGAGCAGAGAGAGAGCGCGTGAGGAGAGAGAGAGAGCAGAGAGAGAGCGTGTGAGGAGAGAGCAGAGAGAGAGCGCGTGAGGAGAGAGAGAGAGAGCAGAGAGAGAGCGTGTGAGGATTGAGAGAGAGCAGAGAGAGAGCGTGTGAGGAGAGAGCAGAGAGAGAGCAGAGAGAGAGCGCGTGAGGAGAGAGAGAGAGCAGAGAGAGAGCGTGTGAGGATTGAGAGAGAGCAGAGAGAGAGCGTGTGAGGAGAGAGCAGAGAGAGAGCAGAGAGAGAGCGCGTGAGGAGAGAGAGAGAGCAGAGAGAGAGCGTGTGAGGAGAGAGCAGAGAGAGAGCAGAGAGAGAGCAGAGAGAGAGCGTGTGAGGAGAGAGAGAGAGCAGAGAGAGAGCGTGTGAGGAGAGAGCAGAGAGAGAGCAGAGAGAGAGCGCGTGAGGAGAGAGAGAGAGAGAGCAGAGAGAGAGCAGAGAGAGAGCGTGTGAGGAGAGAGAGAGAGAGAGCAGAGAGAGAGCAGAGAGAGAGCGCGTGAGGAGAGAGAGAGAGAGAGCAGAGAGAGAGCAGAGAGAGAGCGTGTGAGGAGAGAGAGAGAGAGAGCAGAGAGAGAGCAGAGAGAGAGCGTGTGAGGAGAGAGCAGAGAGCAGAGAGAGAGAGAGAGAGAGAGCAGAGAGAGAGCAGAGAGAGAGCGTGTGAGGAGAGAGCAGAGAGAGAGCAGAGAGAGAGCGTGTGAGGAGAGAGCAGAGAGAGAGCGTGTGAGGAGAGAGCAGAGAGAGAGCAGAGAGAGCAGAGAGAGTAGAGAGATACCAGAGAGAGAAGAGAGAGAGTAGAGAGAGACCAGAGAGAGAAGAGAGAGAGCAGAAAGAGAGCAGAAAGAGAGCAGAGAGAGAGCGCGTGAGAGAGAGCAGAGAGAGAGCGCGTGAGAGAGAGCAGAGAGAGAAGAGAGATAGCAGAGAGAGAAGAGAGATAGCAGAGAGAGACCAGAGAGACCAGAGAGAGAAGAGAGAGAGCAGAAAGAGAGCAGAGAGAGAGCGCGTGAGAGAGAGCAGAGAGAAGAGAGAGAGCAGAAAGAGAGCAGAGAGAGAGCAGAGAGAGAGCGCGTGAGAGAGAGCAGAGAGAAGAGAGAGAGCAGAAAGAGAGCAGAGAGAGCGCGTGAGAGAGAGCAGAGAGAAGAGAGAGAGCAGAAAGAGAGCAGAGAGAGCAGAGAGAGAGCGCGTGAGAGAGCAGAGAGAGAAGAGAGAGAGCAGAAAGAGAGCAGAGAGAGCAGAGAGAGAGCGCGTGAGAGAGCAGAGAGAGAAGAGAGAGAGCAGAAAGAGAGCAGAGAGAGAGCAGAGAGAGAGAGCAGAGAGAGAGCAGAGAGAGCAGAGAGAGCGTGTGAGAGAGAGCAGAAAGAGAGCAGAGAGAGAGCGTGAGTGTAGTGATGCACCGATGTGAAAATTGTGGCCGATACCGATATTTACTGATGTCGATATCTCTGAGTCTGTATCAGCGTTTCCGTTAGCCGGTAATTACCGGTTTTTGACCGGCAAAATCTGTTGAAGTCCGACATATTTAATCTCTCCGGTCATAATGTCCGGTGAAAATAATTCCCTCTAAACACAATTAGATTATTTGAATTGTATTAAAATAGGCTAAAATTAAATAGCCTATGCGATTTCGGCAGCAGCACGAAGTCTCGAGGGACTTATTTTATTTGGAATATATTAATGACTGTATATACGCAAAAGTAGCCTAGTTTTAAGTTACAATATTATAAATGCCTTGATGATGTCATTCTTTATATAGGCATATCAATTGTTTTTAAGCTCAATAAACTCTGACCGGAATTTATCCCATTTGTCCGGTAGATTGAAATCTACCGGACACTCAGACCTGCAAAAAAAAATTCTAACGGAAACCCTGGTCTGTATACATTTTTTTTTCATGATAATCAAATAAAGAGCTATTTTCCAAAACGCTTTTTTATTTTTTTTTTACTTATTTTCAGAAATGACTGATATTTTGAAACTATTTAAGGCCAAAACATGTTAATTTTTTTTTTATTTATTTAAAAACAAAAAGGTAGTTATGGATGTGATGTGAGGCAGGTAGTTATGGATGTGAGGTACAGTAGGTAGGTAGTTATGGATGTGATGTGAGGCAGGTATTTATGGATGTGAGGTACAGTAGGTAGGTAGTTATGGATGTGAGGTACAGTAGGGCAGGTAGTTATGGATGTGATGTGAGGCAGGTAGTTATGGATGTGAGGTACAGTAGGTAGGTAGTTATGGATGTGATGTGAGGCAGGTGAGGGTCGTATATCATGGCTAACTCTGTACCAACTAGAATGCTACCACGAGCACACGAGCACACGGACACAAACTGTGCTGAACAATCTTTCAGACCAAGATACCGAGTCCGAGTTCAGCCCAGCAGCTCATGGTGGAGGACGTCTGGATATCATCAATACACCGAGGACAAATTAGACAAACTCGCTCTGAAAAGTACAATAAGAATCACTGGAAACAGTGATTCAGAGATAGAGGAGGCATCGCTCTCTGCAGACCCTCCGTCTGAAGGCTGCTGCGTTCTCTCAGTGTTGCCTAGCAACTAAGCAACCGGTGAGCTTGATTAGTGAAGTGTAAGAACGGCCCTGGAAACCTGAGAGTCTTCCTCTCGCCGGGAGAGTCAAGAGTTAATAATAATGTGCTGGTAGAGTTAAATAAAACACAGACTGAGTGAATGACGGAGTGAAATAGTCTGTTGGTAGTTAAATAAAACACAGACTGAGTGAATGATGGAGTGAACCAGTCTGTTGGTAGTTAAATAAAACACAGACTGAGTGAATGATGGAGTGAAACAGTCTGTTGGTAGTTAAATAAAACACAGACTGAGTGAATGATGGAGTGAAATAGTCTGTTGGTAGTTAAATAAAACACAGACTGAGTGAATGACGGAGTGAAATAGTCTGTTGGTAGTTAAATAAAACACAGACTGAGTGAATGATGGAGTGAAATAGTCTGTTGGTAGTTAAATAAAACACAGACTGAGTGAATGATGGAGTGAAATAGTCTGTTGGTAGTTAAATAAAACACAGACTGAGTGAATGATGGAGTGAAATAGTCTGTTGGTAGTTAAATAAAACACAGACTGAGTGAATGATGGAGTGAAATAGTCTGTTGGTAGTTAAATAAAACACAGACTGAGTGAATGATGGAGTGAAATAGTCTGTTGGTAGTTAAATAAAACACAGACTGAGTGAATGATGGAGTGAAATAGTCTGCTGGTTCCAATCGGTCGGAATCAGAAGAATCGTTGAGCTCCGAGTGGATTCAATAGTAGTCTGGAGAGATGATATACAGAGAGGGAGGGAGGGAGAGCGAGAGACACACACAGAGAGGGAGAGAGATAGAGAGACAGGGAGAGAGAGACACAGAGGAAGAGAGAGAGAGAGACACACAGAGAGATAGAGAGACAGAGGGAGGGAGATAGATAGAGAAAGACATACAGAGGGAGAGAGACACACACACACACAGAGGGAGGGAGAGAGAGAGATAAACATAACTTTTCCGTGCTTGCATTACCTTGTGTGTTGGCAATACTACTGTGTCAATAAACCGAGCCTCTTGGAGGGGCGCCCCAGTGGCGAACCACATAACGCGCTCAGCCGCGGCACGGCCGACCCGGGTTTGATTCACGGACCCGTCGTTATTTGCCGAATGTCTTCCCCCCACTCTGTCTCCCGTTCCTCCTCTCTCTCTCTCTCTACTGGACTGCCCAGTAGCAAAAAGCGATAAACGCTAAAAAATAAATCTAAAAAAATAAATAAACCGATCCTCTTTTAATTGAATAGAATAGAGACAGAACCATAACATGTTATTTGGCCCTGAGGGAAGAAAAGCAGCGAGTGCGAGAGAGAGAGAGAGAGAGAGAGAGAGAGAGAGAGAGAGAGCGAGAGAGAGAGAGAGAAAGAGAGACAGAGAGAGAGGAGGATGGGAGGGGGAGAGAAAAAGACCAGCCATGTCCAGTCTCACAGTCCACTGGGGTCCACACGGTCAGCACACTGCATCCATCATCACTGACTGACTCTCACACACACAGAGGAATTCAGCCTGCACACACACACACACACACATATGAATTCAGCCTGCACACACACACAAAGGAAGTTAACATGCACACACACAAGTATGTCTCTCTCTCAAACATGCACATGCACACACACAGTCGGTCTCTTCAACACGCTTGTGCACACACATACACACACACACACAGTCCATCTCTTCAACACGCTTGTGCACACACATACACACACACACACAGTCCATCTCTTCAACACGCTTGTGCACACACATACACACACACACACAGTCCGTCTCTTCAACACGCTTGTGCGCTCACATACACACACACAGTGGGAGCAATCTAACGGCCTCCTCCTGGCCACCATCCAGACCCTCCTACAGCTCCCTGCGCCTCCTCTCTGCACCTCCTGTCTGCAAGCTGCTGACACGCTCATATGGAGGATTAGGAGGAACTCCTGTATAATAGTGGCTCCTGTACCTAATGGGGTCCCAATGTTCTCTCACACACACACACCAGTCAGGAACAATACAGTGACATGGTGGTGAGATGTAACAGTAAAGTGCAATAGTAACATACAATGTAGAGGTGATTAAAATGGGTATACAATATATAAATAAGTACTACTGCTGAGTAATAGTGCTAATCAGATGTATGCACAGAGTTGTAGTATTAACACATTGGTTGCCAGCCGGATATGGCGATTTATCGCTTGGATGCCACCACGTTAATGAATGGGAGGACGAGCACATTTGCGAACGCATAAACTATATCTTAAATTATGGCTATGTGTCTAATACACCCGCCGCTTATCAATGACTTGCTTGCAGTCAACATGTACGAAACAGATTGTTTTTTCATCAGTACATTTCCGTTTTATACCGTTTTGTATACGAGTATAGTTTCGGAGAGATACTATATCTGTACATATGCCTTACCTACTACTTACACTGCTGGTCGCCTGATTTAGCCGGCTGATTTATGAATCGTTTTCAAATAAACGCTAGATTATCGAGAGTATTTGTGTTCTTATGCCTCGCCAGTGACTCTGGTAACGCGACACTGCTTGCCAGAGGTGGGGAAACCCTGGGGCGGAGTTTTTCTCTGATGCACTTCTTCACTCAATCCAATGATGTGCATTACCATCCAGGAGACGATAGGGGGCGGTATTTGCCCTGTTCAAGCTCAGAGCCATTCCCAATGATAATGTCAGGCTGGACGGATGAAAAATGTATGGATATCGCTAATAAAAGTAATAACGACTAAATAACGAGAAATCTCATTATTGGCAACCAACGCATGGCGGCCAACAACGAGATCTCTTGTTGTTGGCAACCAATGTGTTAATATGTACAGTGATACAGGTATAAAGACACTATGGTAGTAAGTCATACTGACCAGCAGTGTAAGTAGTAGGTAAGGCATATGTACAGATATAGTATCTACAGATATGTATAGTATCTACAGATATATAGTATAGATATATAGTATCTACAGATATATAGTATCTATATAGTATCTACAGATATAGATATAGTATCTACATATATATAGTATCTACAGATATATATAGTATCTACAGATATATAGTAGATATATAGTATCTACATATATATAGTATCTACAGATATATATAGTATCTACAGATATATAGTATAGATATATAGTATCTACAGATATATAGTATCTACAGATATATAGTATCTACAGATATAGATATAGTATCTACATATATATAGTATCTACAGATATATAGTATCTACAGATATATAGTATAGATATATAGTATCTACAGATATATAGTATCTACAGATATATAGTATCTACAGATATAGATATAGTATCTACATATATATAGTATCTACAGATATATAGTATCTACAGATATAGATATAGTATCTACAGATATGTGTATAGTATCTACAGATATATGATATATGATATATTCATTTATAATGCGCCCCCTAGCCAATTTCTACATGGGTCTGGGGTGCGTGCCTTGCATACCAGTGTTGTCTCTCACTAGGGCTCCGGCCCCCTGGTTACACTGTGTTCACCAGCTCAGGTGCTGCAGTCACCTGTCAAGGTGCTCCCATAGTCGAGCGGACTGTACGCGGACTGGACTCAGCGGAGGTCTGCTGGACTCTTTGAGCTTTCACAGTCGAGAGGACCTCCGCGGACCAATTTCCTACATGTCTCGCGCCAGTTTACACAATTCTTCCCACGCTGTTCAACTTCTGTCATGTCGTCGTCGTCATCCGATGTCAAAATAAAGAGCATGTTATCTCCGTTTCCAATATTTCGATAATAAAACGGGCAGTTTTACACACTTGAATAACAGGGGCAGCGAGATGCAATGTACCATATAGGCTTGAGGTGGACAGCGCGTGGTGCTGAAATGACAAACACGCATTGCATGAAATAAAAGCACCAGTTTTATTTAGAAATATTGGAAACGGAGATAGCTAGCTAGCTCTGCTCTGAGTACCCTTTGGGTCCGCTTTGAGACCACGGGAGTCTGCTCCGTGTACGGTCCGCTCGACTGTGGGAGGAGCTTTAGGGTTAACACATAGCAGTGTTCCTCTCACTAGGCCCCCTGGTTACACTGGGTTCACCAGCTCAGGTGCTGCAGTCACCTGTCTGTCCAAAGTGGGCGGGTCCAGACACACCTCCGCGTTGTCGAGGCAACACGCAGCCAAAATCACACAAACAAAAGATGTCATCAAATCAAATTCCAATTCCATTTCCAATTATTTCCCCCAAACAACATTGCTTCATATATTTAAATAAATAAATAATAAGGACTGGAATCTGGCTCCAACAATGATTATTATGGTAATAATTCTGATGACTATGATTACAGTGCAGGGCAGCTGTAGAGCCGTGTGAAAGCGGCCGGCAGGTATAAAAGTCACCAATCCGCTTCAATCAGGTGCATGGTGTTTGTTCCGTGACAGTTTATTTCTCCTCCTCCTCTGGGCAGAGTGTGATGTGTGTGTTTTCACGGTGTGCGCTGTGCAGAGCCACTTCTCGATAAGTGCTTGGCCTTCCTCCAGGGAACCAACACAAGGCCATTGTTGTTAGTGATTGGGCCGGTTCACCCCTGCGACTCACCTCCACGCCTGCCGTCAGCCCCCCGCGGCCCCCAGGGGCCGCAGCACTGCGGAGAAACACCAGAGAACCAAGCCTGGAGGCCAAGCTCAGGACGACGGAGGCGGCGATGAGAAGAAATGGTTCCTGTGAAAAACAAAGAGCCCGGCGGGAAGCGCTCTCTCTCTCTCTCTCTCTCTCTCTCTCTCTCTCTCAACTTGGCTGCCGGCACCGAGTGCTTCACTGAGCAAAGAGTGCCGTCTGTCTGCCTCACTCACCTCTAGTGCTCTGCCATCGTTAGGGCTATAGTGGGAGGCTTTCTTCATTCTACTGGAGAAGAGTGGCCTTGAGAACTGATAGGCAAAGAGAGGGAGGGAGGGAGGGAGGGAGGGAGAGAGAGAGAGAGAGAGAGAAAGATATGGGAAGAGAGAGAGAGGAAGATAGAGTGAGGAGAGAGAGGAAGAGAGAGAGATATGGGAAGAGAGAGAGAGGAAGATAGAGTGAGGAGAGAGAGGAAGAGAGAGAGATATGGGAAGAGAGAGAGAGGAAGATAGAGTGAGGTCCCACTTGCAAACCAAGACTTCACCAAATGGGACAAACACCCAACTGAGACTCTGCATGCAGAATTTTGCAAATCCATTCTCCGCACCCAACGGAAAACGCCAAATAATGCATGCAGAGCAGAACTAGGAAGATACCCACTAATCATCAAAATTCAAAAAAGAGCATTCAAATTCCACAACCACCTAAAAGAAAGCGACCCAGACACACTCCACAACATAGCCCTCACCCACAGAGAGACCCTCGATAGATGCCCACTCAGCCAGATGGTTCTGGGACTCTGCTCACAAACACAAGCAGAGCCACCAGACAGAAACCACACTGGACTAAATCAAATTATAAGAAAACAAAAAGAAAACTATCCGACACATTGGAAAGAAACAACCCAAAACCAGAGCAAATTGAAATGCTATTTGGCCCTAAACAGAGAGTACACAGTGGCAGAATACCTGAGCACTGTGACTGACCCAAAACTAAGAAGATCCTTGACTAGGTACAGACTCAGCGAGCACAGCCTAGCCATTGAGAAAGGCCGCCATAGGCAGACCTGGCTCCCAAGAGAAGACAGACTATGCACCCACTGCACACAAGACGAGGTGGAAACCGAGCTCCACTTCTTAACAACCTGCCCCCTATACCAAGACATCAGAGACATATACTTCCCACAAATTGCAAACACCCAAAGAGACTTTGAAAACATGGACAGTAACTCAAAACTCCCATACCTACTGGGAGAAATACAAGAATGTGCAAACACAGCAGCAAGATTTGTGAGCTGCTGTGACAAGAAAAGGACATCCAGCGGAATACAACCACCATAAAGACTGTACAAGAAATTCCGTCTGTAATGTACTGATTTCTTTTTGTTTTCTCTGTTTGATTGTTTTGGTTTGTTTTGTTTTGTTTGGCTTTGGCAATGTAAACGTATGTTTCCCATGTCAATAAAGCCCATTTGAATTGAATTGTGAGGAGAGAGAGGAAGAGAGAGATATGGGAAGAGCAGAGAGATAGAGTGGAGAGAGGAAGGATGAAGAGAGGGCCAAAAGTCAAGTGTGTGTGCGTGTGTGTGTGTGTGTGTGTGTGTGTGTGTGTGTGTGTGTGTGTGTGTGTGTGACCCCAGAGACACATCAACACTCCACGTCTCTCTCTCTGCAGGCGCTGACCTTGAGCAGGAGCTTCAGTCACGTGAGGTGGAGAGAGAGAACAGCTGATGAGAGAGAGAGCTGCACAGCGGAGAGAGAGAACAGCTGATGAGAGAGAGAGCTGCACAGCGGAGAGAGAGAACAGCTTATGAGAGAGAGAGAGCTGCACAGCGGAGAGAGAGAACAGCTTATGAGAGAGAGAGAGCTGCACAGCGGAGAGAGAGAACAGCTTATGAGAGAGAGAGAGAGAGAGAGAGAGCTGCACAGCGGAGAGAGAGAACAGCTTATGAGAGAGAGAGAGAGAGAGAGCTGCACAGCGGAGAGAGAGCAGCTGATGAGAGAGAGAGAGCTGCACAGCGGAGAGAGAGAGCAGCTGATGAGAGAGAGAGAGAGCTGTGTGTGTGTGTGTGTGTGTGTGTGTGTTATACTTAATAGCCCTACACCGTCAGGAATGCTGTGCTAAGACCAATAGCACTAAAGCCAATTCAAATACATTTACCAGTTCTCACCCGGCGCTCTCCAGGGAGCCATTAGAGAAACATCATCCCTGCCCCCCGGCGGGCAGACAGAGGACCTTCAGTAGAAGCCTCCTCTCCCTCCTTCTCTCCCCTTCCTCTCCCTCCATCTCTCCCCTTCCTCTCCCTCCATATCTCCTCTTCCTCTCCCTCCATCTCTCCCCTTCCTCTCCCTCCATCTCTCCCCTTCCTCTCCCTCCATCTATCCATCCTCTAGTTCCTCTCCCTCCATATCTCCTCTTCCTCTCCCTCCATCTATCCATCCTCTAGTTCCTCTCCCTCCATATCTCCTCTTCCTCTCCCTCCATCTCTCCCTCCATCTCTCCCCCCATCCTCTCCCCTTCCTCTCTCTCCCCTTCCTCTCCCTCCATATCTCCTCTTCCTCTCCCTCCATCTATCCATCCTCTAGTTCCTCTCCCTCCATCTCTCCCTCCATCTCTCCCCCCATCCTCTCCCCTTCCTCTCTCTCCCCTTCCTCTCCCTCCATATCTCCTCTTCCTCTCCCTCCATCTATCCATCCTCTAGTTCCTCTCCCTCCATCTATTCCTCCTCTAGTTCCTCTCCCTCCATCTATTCCTCCTCTAGTTCCCTTCTCTCCATCTCTCCTCTTGCTCTTCCTCCATATATCCCTCCTCTAGTTCCCTTCTCTCTGTCTCTCCCCTTCCTCTCCCCTTCCTCATCTCTCCATCTCTCCCTCATCTCTCCCCTTCCTCTCCCTCCATCTCTCCCTCATCTCTCCCCTTCCTCTCCCTCCTTCCTCTCCCCTTCCTCTCCCTCCATCTCTCCCTCCATCTCTCCCCCCATCCTCTCCCCTTCCTCTCTCTCCCCTTCCTCTCTCTCCCCTTCCTCTCCCTCCATCTCTCCCCTTCCTCTACCTCCATCCTCTCCCCTTCCTCTCCCTCCATCTCTCCCCTTCCTCTCCCTCAATCTCTCCCTCCATCTCTCCCTCCCTCTCTCCCCGTCCGCTCCTCTCTCTCTCGACCCGCTCGCTCATTAAAGCCTCCTCTCCCTCTCCAGCCGTCAGCCGGTGTCTTTATCGCGTGGCAGACAGAATGGATGCTGATAGTGTTGCATATAAACCGGGGATTTCAAGCGCGGCCCCAGCGCCTTGGAACAAAAGGCGTTTAAAGGCCCCCATGCAATATTGATGGTGGAATAATGTCTTCGAGTGCTGGCCATGAATTCTTTATGGGATCATAACCCCCCCCCCCCCCGACTCGTACACACACACACACACACACACACACACACAAACCCCCCTGACTTTTGGCAGCTATGGAATTTTGGACAATCCCTAGCGGGGGGGGGGGGGAGACACACACACACACACACATCTATACGAGCTCTCACTGAGGAAGTAAAGCAAAGTTAGCCGTCTCATTTACAGACAGCAGTTTTAGTTTTTCCTCTTAAAATCCTTTATTTTATTAAATCATTCCATCAATCATCAGATGTAGCAACAGGATCTTATTAACAGGGAGGAGACGGTGACACACGGCTGTATCATGTGTGTGGGGCTGGCTGGCTGGCTGACCCTCCGCAGCAGAGTCACAGCGCTGCCCTCTTGTGGCGACAAAGGGTAATGATAATGATGGAGACCATCTGAGGAAGGAACCCCTTCTTTTGGTCCTCTTGATTGATTGATTGAAAACTTTATTTAACAGATTGCAGAATGGGTACAATACAGTACAACTCAATACAAACAATTGTTAAGGGGATGCAGACCAGAGAAAGACTTTCGTCTTGTTTACATCGGGGTCCCCCATTTTCAATTCATCAAGACATTTATGACATACAAATATACAGTACTGTGTACGAAAAAGAGATCATAAAAAAATATATACATCCGAAGGGGAAGAAACTGTACATTGGAGGATGTTGGGTGGGGGGGTGGGGGGGGGGGCTGGTCTTCGAGAGCGGTTTTGAGCGGCTCTTCACTAAAAGAGCTCTTTAGTTTTAGCTCATAAATGGTAAATGGCTGCATTTATATAGCAACTTTTATCCAAAGCGCTTTACAATTTGTTCCTCACATTTTACCCATTCACTCACCGACGGCGGAGGCGACCACGCGAGGTGCCAACCTGCTCATCTGGGGGCAGTTAGGGGTTAAGTGCCTTGCTCAAGGACACTTCAACGCGCTGCCCCCGGGAGGAGCAGGAATCTAACCGGGAACCTCCGGATTATCAGTCGTCCCCCCAGATGGGTTTGCACTCCTGAACACGGGACACAGAGGGACCGTCTGTCCAAATGAACAGACCAGTGGGGGGGGGGTCTCTGGACTTTCAGGGACATTGAACGCGGTCAATAGGACCCGTTAGGTGCCGGCGGTGAACCGGTCACCAGCGGGTCTAATGTGAGAAGCTAATATAGCGAGACTACCTTTTTCTTTATGTCCCAAAAAACGCATCAAACACAATATTTTCTTCAATACCTATTATTGGTTCATTTCAAAATGAGCCTATGGAGGTAAAGGGCGAGGCCGACGGTCGAGTTTGCCAGAGAGAAGACGAGAAATCACATTATTCGGTGGGGAACTATTTTGATGGTCGCGTCGCAAGGCCGGACTTGGGAGGCAATTGTATCCATTTGTGGCGATAATAATAATAAAGAGACTATAAAGTGAGATACTGTACGATAAGGCAGGGCAGGGCAACGTATTCAGAGACAACAGAGGAAACATCTGGAGTGTGAAATTATCTCTGTTGGTGCTCGAGGCTCTGGGGTTGTGTGTGTGTGTGTGTGTGTGTGTGTGTGTGTGTGTGTGTGTGTGTGTGTGTGTGTGTGTGTGTGTGTGTGTGTGATATGCTCAGAGAACAAACACTCACATTAACACTCACTTTAGACACTTTAACACCACACCATATTTTATCTAAGAGATTTGCACTACATCCATACCTCATTTTAGCATTTTGAAAAGGTTTTTGTAGCTCATCGTCTACATTTTTACTTCATTGTACTTAAGTTTGTATATTGTATATTTGTATAGTGTTGGGACTTTATTCCTCCGTTTACTGTATGAAGCACATTCGCAGGGGCTCATACAGAACCAAGCATTTCACTGTAATGTACATGTACTTTATAAGTGACAAATAAAAGCAAACTCAGAGAGAAACACACGGGGAAAGGTTCTGATACGTGTAACAGAGCTGTGAACTTATAATAAGGAATAGTAAGTAATACTTTCCGTCACATTTCGTTGACAGATCAATGTACAGCCGCAACCGATACCTGTTTTCATGCATGGCTCTGCGACCGCACTTGATACGGACGTTAAAGTTTACATGCGGCCGGTAAATCAGCTGTCCATGTGAGCGGATGATGATTTTGATGATGAGATAAGATGAGATAAGATGATAAGAGTAATCTAAATGTTCTCCAGCCGTTAGTTCTCCAGCCGTTGGCCAGGTCGCTCCATGTCTACGGTTGTGGAGCCTGATGGCTACTGGTAAATGGTGCATTTATATAGCAGCTTTTATCCAAAGCGCTTTACAATTTGTTCCTCACATCCACACACCAACGGCGGAATTGCAAGGTACCATGCAAGGAGCGGGAATCAAACTGGGAACCTTCCGATTACCAGACGACCACTCTACCTCCTGAGCCACTGTCGCTCCATGTCTATGGTTGTGGAGCCTGATGGCTACTGGCACAAAGGACTGTCGTGGGGGGGGGGGGGGGGTCACATGCTCCTCATCTTAGCTAGCTCCTCATAGAGGGGGGGAGGAGGGGGGGGGGGGGTTCTCCAGGATAGGATCTCCAGGAGAGGATATTAGCAAACCTGTCAGGAAGTCAGCAGCAGTCGCGGTTGTTGCCTAGCGACAATCAAACGTTCCACTTAAACCGTCGCTAACGAGTGGGACGTGAGGACGACGAGGTGAGAGCAGGAAGAAGACGACAGAGAGAGACGGAGGACGAGAGGCAACCAGTGTTGGGAACGCGTTACAGTAACGCCATTACTTTTGCCAGTAACTAGTAGGGGTGGGAATCACCAGAGGCCTCACGATACGATACTATCACGATACTTGAGTCACGATACGATAGTATTGCGATACTAAATCTATTACGATATGCTGAGTATTGCGACATTAATATTGCGATATATTGCGATTTATTACCTTTTTTCAACTGCAAAGTAAAACTTTGTCAACATGTTTTGTCTAATAAAATAAAGTTCAGTCTGTTCATCTCACTTCAATAATTTTTATTGCAGAACATGGTATTTTCTCAAGCAGACAGGTGTCAACACTGTAATCTGTGTTGCATGTACCTGACAAACTGAACTGTTTGTATTACAGTCATATTGCACACGTGTGCGTGTGTGGACTACTGTACTATTACAGGTATTGAAATGAACAATGCAACTTCCTTATACCAAAAAAAATCTAAAAAATAATTAAATATCGATACTTGGTGTCCCTGTATCGATACAGTTTCGCCACGCAAAGTATCGCGATACTACTACGTATCGATATTTTCCCCCACCACTAGTAACTAGTAGTCTAACGCATTACTTTTTAAATTCAGTAACTCAATTACCGTTACTAAATGGTTTGTTACTGCGTTCTTTTTTGATTGGTAGCGAGCGGCAGCGAGCTGCAGTGCAGTCCTGACTCCTGTGTCCCCTGCGGAGACACGTTATGGGCGTGTTTGTGTTTACTCTAGTCTAGACTTAACATTAAAATCTGTTGAAGCACCTGGAGAAAGGCGGCTGGGTGGCGCAGCGGAGATTGCGCTCGTCACCAATGCAAGAGACTCCGGTCTCGAATCCGGGTGTCAGCATTGCCTCCGGCTTGGGCCGGCCGTCATACTGGCTCAATTGGCAGAGCCAGCGGGTGGAAGTCGATGGGTGGTAATCTGGACGTTGTGGACAGCGACTCCTACAGGTCGGTTGGGAGACGCCTGCACAGCAGAGACAGGAGATGGTGAGGGTAGTGTGAGCCTCCCACACGTTACTCCTCGCCACTGAGAGTCCGCACTGACAGGTGAAAAGATGTGACAGGCTGCCTCCTCGTGTACCGGAGGGGACACGTGATGCAAGGCTTCTATCCTCCCTACAACCGACCAGTGGGGGGCATAGTCGAGCAACGTTCAAGACAGGGGTGGGGAGAATTGGAAACACGAAATTGGGATGGGAGAAAAATAGAAAAAAAAGGAGAAAAAGTGGGGGGGGGGGGGGGGGGGAAAGAAGCACCTGGAGAAACAACATGCTTCAACGAAGCTAGTAGCTGAGTCTAACGTTAAAGAAAGACCTGGACTCATCCGACTCGTACAAAAATGGAAAATGAGCTAAAGAAAAGGTTTGAGGGGCTGGACTACATCTCGACCACCGCCGACATTTTGGTCCGTCCACAACAAAAGCTTCCTCGGGATAACATCGCACTGGATAAACCCCACTACTTTACAACGCCAGAAAGCTGCATTGGCCTGTAGAAGGATAAAGGGAAGGCACACGTACCATGTCATTGCTGGTGAGATTGACCACATTCAAGTGATTGAAATAATGTTGTTTTTGTTTTTTTAAGTAACTAAAAAGTTACTTTTAACAGTAAGGCATTACTTTTTGGTGTAAGTAATCAGTAAAGTAACTGAGTTACTTTTAAAATTAAGTAACTAGTAATGTTTTTTTTAATATTATTTAAAAAAAAACGGTCAGGTAGGTGAGACTGTGCGCAAAAGAATGATACCAAACATACCATGGTAAAAAAAAAAGTAGCCAAAACTTTGAAAATAGCTTTTTTTTTTGGTTTAGGTTTTTCTTTTATTAAATTTTTTTTACACTGAAATTCAAATTTGAACTTGTCTACAATTCTGCAATTAATTTCGAATTAGATTTTTTGTTAAAGTGACAGCCCTAACACACACACAGATGAGGCAACACAGACAGAGCTGAGAGGTCGTCTAAATGCAGACACAAGTCTCTCTTAACAAAACAGGTCACACATAGTAATTTACAAATGGTGCATCAAGATGAATAATGTATCATGAAAGGACATTGCAGCCCGACACACTTTTATTAGACCTTATTTTGTGTTGGTTGTTGTTACCCATAGTAGGCTACATTCTGTCAAAACCACGTTTATCGTACACAGAAATATAAAAGTCATACATTATTCATGTTATTCTGTTGTTTGTTTTCTGAATAATGTTTCTGAGCAGGAGAGCAGATATAAGACACTTGCTTTAAAATATTTCTGGAAAAGTTTTTTTCTTTAAAATAAATACAGTCCAAGGGGCTCAAGCAGGAGATGGTATAATATATGGCTCAAGCAGGAGATGGTATAATATAGGGCTGCAATGATTAGTCGACATAATCGACGACGTCGATCATAAAGAATCGCCGACGGGGAATTTTTGCGTCGATGCGTATAAAAAAATCAGAGACGCAAATGTTCATTTCTAACTGCAATGCACTACAGGAAGTGCTGGCGGCAGTATCGTTTCCATTGTCTGACTGCATTCTGTAGTAACGGCCCGGGTAAGAAGAAGAAAGAATGCACCCCGGAGCTTCGGAACATGGGTACATTTTAGATAGTTAGCCATAGTATTGTATTTTTCACGTTAGCTTACAGTTAGAAAACAGAACATCTCATGGATATGGATAATGCTTGCTAAGCAAACTCTATTGCTGGGGCTTATAGAGGTTGTATGTTGTATGCAACGTTAAACAGCGCCAAGCTACAGCGTTGCTGCACGCTATTTCAGTTATACCGAGGCTGTGGTATGTTGTACTATGTAACGTAACAACAGTGCCAAGCTTACAGCGTTGCTGCTTTTATATTCACATATATTCAATGTGGCAGTGTGTGTCACAATCTTACTTAGCTAGTCAGTCTGCAAAAACACGACACTCTGTGCTAACGTGAGCTGTCTGTAGCCTAGCCAGCCAAGTTCCAACTAGCTTTCCCATGGTTTAACGTTAATGGCATTATGCAGTACATCATCTAAAATAAAGTTTCACACATACACACACACTCCTCTCACACACAGCAAACAAGACCTAGAAGTCTGTCTGATCTGTCATCCTCCTCTCCTCTCACCCTACAGCTGTTCCAAGTCACCCTCCTGGACCAAGTTACAGCCCCATCAGCTGCGGTGCTGGGGGCAGATGCTGCTACTTATTTTCTTTCTTTGTTTACATTTAAACACTTGCACTTTAATTTGTATTATTTAATTTATTTATTTTGTTATGATTGATTGTTGTATTGTATTTATGTTATTCAAATACATTTTGATTTAAGCAAGTTGCTTAAGATCCAAATTCAAATGTTTCATGAGTCATTATTTTAATTTGCTATGGGATCATGTTATGTTAAGTTAACTGTTAACACTTTCAGAGCCCAAGCTTAATCTTGATTTACCGCTTGAATGCCCACCATCCACTTCAATGTTAGCGTTAATAACGCCTAATCTATGTTTTAAATTATGGCTATGTGTCTAATCTGCTTATTGATCCAATGCTACATACTGTACATATGTATTCCACGCTGTTCTGAGGCTCCACAATGAATCCGATCGGCTCGGGTTACATGCCTGAGAAGTAAAATGTGGATTCCGGATTTTTCTATTCTCATCCATTTTCATTGAGTCCATTCCAAAAGGGTGTATTACCGTCTGGGAGACGATAGGGGGCGGTTTTTTCACATCTGAGCTCCTACAGGGGCTGCATACCAATGGGAGACTCGGTTGATGAAATATGAATTCAGATCGCTAATAAAAAAATAAAACGCTAATTGTTGTCGTGGGCATTCAGGCATTGGGCTGATAAAACATCTTATCACGTTTTGGGCATTGAAAGTGTTAAGGCAGAGGGACTGGCCAACAGGGTGACATTCACAGGTGTGCAGACTTGAGCAAGTTAAGATCCAAATTCAAATGTTTCATGAGTCATTATTTTAATTTGCTATGGGATCATGTTAAGGCAGAGGGACTGGACAACAGGGTGACATTCACAGGTGTGCAGACTTGAGCATGTGAGGTAAAACATGCACTGGAGCCCAGAAAAGGAGCCGTGCCCACAGGAAGCAGAGATGGAGGGTGTGACAAAAATAATCATTAGATTAGTCGACTACCAAAATAATCGTTAGTTGCAGCCCTAGTATAATATATGGCTCAAGCAGGAGATGGTATAATATATGGCTCAAGCAGGAGATGGTATAATATATGGCTCAAGCAGATTTTTTTTTTATTTTTTTTTTATCCTCGCTTTCTCCGATTCATTCACTAGTTCACTCACCCAGCCACTCCGTGAGATGTTAAGGTCTTAGATTAACCTGTGTCTGTGTGTGTCTGTCTGTATGTGTGTGTGTGTTTGTCTGTATGTGTGTATTGTGTATATGTATGTGTATGTATGTGTGTATGTGTATATGTATGTATATGTTAGGGGTGCACCGATATGAAAATTTCCACCGATACCGATTGTTCAACTAACACAATCGGCCGATACCGATACCGATATTTGTGGCAAAAAAATATATATAATAATTGTTTATATATGTATATATATTTTTTTGAAACTACTGTATATGTGCACGAGAGCCCATATATGTCACCACCACGTTAACCTGAGACGTGAAATTAAGTACCAACATGGACAAAGTCTCAACCCATTCATAACAGAGGATCGCCAGCTGCCCCCTACTGGTGCAATGTCAAACCCATTTACTGCACATAATAAACCATTGATAATGGCCAATGGTACCAATACATACATGATACATCGGTGCACCCCTACTACCTGTCATCATCATCATCATCGCTGTCATAATGAATGAGTGAAACACACTACCTGTCGTCATCATCATCATCATCACAGTCATAATCATCATCACCACCTTCATAATGAATGAGTGAAACACACTACCTGTCATCACACCACCATCACCTTCATAATGAATGAGTGAAACACACTACCTGTCATCACACCACCATCACCTTCATAATGAATGAGTGAAACACATTACCTGTCATCACACCACCATCACCTTCATAATGAATGAGTGAAACACACTACCTGTCATCACACCACCATCACCTTCATAATGAATGAGTGAAACACACTACCTGTCATCACACCACCATCACCTTCATAATGAATGAGTGAAACACACTACCTGTCATCACACCACCACCTGGGCTATTGTGTGTGTGTGTGTATACTGTGTGGGTATACTGTGTGGGTATCAGACGGTTTTAAACTGTCTGGGTATCAGATGGGTATCGTCTTGTCGTACAGAACTTGTAAGTCGCTTTGGATAAAAGCGTCAGCTAAATTACTAAATGTAAATGTAAATGCAGATAGATTTAAACTGAGTATCAGATGGTTTTAAACTGTGTGGGTATCAAACAGGGAAGAAAGACTGTCATGTTTTAAACTTTGGGTATCAAATAGGAAGAAAGACAGTCAGGTTTTAAACTTTGGATATCAAATAGAAAGAAAGACTGTCAGGTTTTATACAATACTCACTGGCTTTCATAACCTTACAGACTAACTTCTTGTCTTGCTCAAGACTTGTTTATGACTTATGAGTTTTAATAAGAGAGAGCACCATCTCTCTCAACCAAAGCAATGCATGGTGACGGGTGACGGCAACAGAACAATCTTTATTGACAGTCGATTCTGCCAATTACGTCACACCGCTAGCACCCACCTCCTGCTGTTCTTACCACCAATCGGCAAGCGTTTATTCGTTTTTTACTTCCGGGAATTCCGCCATTGATCTGCAGTGAGATATCAACAACAAACCTACCGGCGCTAATAACGCTAGCTCCCCGCCGGCCACAAGTAGATTACCAGCGCTCCGCAGGATGACCAAACGAGGCATAATGATTTTACTGCAACAAATGTTATAATAAAACAAAGCTTTTCTATACATTTGTCTGATTGAAAACTTTATTAACAGATTGCAGAATGGGTACAACTCAGTACGGGCTCTATGAGCAACGGAAGGAACTGAGCTATGAATGAGTAATGCTTGCTACTTGCTATGTTCGGGTAAATATGAATAATATGCTGATGTTATTGAATGTGTAACACTAACTATATAACGTTAATGCCACAAAACGAATGCCTTTGTTAATCATAAGTAGTAACTTTGATGCAGTAGCTTGTGTGTGTGTGGGGGCGGCGTTGTGCAGGTCGCTTGACTGAATTTTTTTTTGCCTTTTGACGCTACACAAATTGATGGATATTTATCGGCTACTGCCATCGGCACATTTGAGCTTATCGGCCTATAGGCCGATTGCAGTCAACAAGGCACTTATCGGCCGATACCGATACCCGACCGATACATCGGTGCACCCCTAGTATATGTATGTATATGTATGTGTATGTATGTATGTGTGTGTGTATGTATGTGTATGTGTATGTGTATGTGTATGTGTATGTGTATGTGTGTGTGTGTGTATGTATGTATGTATGTATGTATGTATGTATGTATGTATGTATGTATGTATGTATGTATATGTATATGTATGTGTGTGTATGTGTGTGTGTATATGTGTGTGTGTGTGTGTGTGTCCCTGCTCTCCCCAGACCCCTGGCCTCCTGAAGATTATCCAACGTCAACTGAAAACACAAACATCATAAAAAAGGAAGAAGAGGAACTAGATAACTTAGCAGAGCGAGAGGGACAACATTAAAGGGAATATTGATTTTGTCCTTCCGAGCAATGCATCATGGTCAATAAAGTCTCCACTTGGCCTTAATGCCGTTGCCGTGGGAGATGCGACAGGGCCCCCCCCCCCCCCCCCCCCTCGGCCGTGGCAACGGCAGAACAAAACAACCAGAGACGGTCACACTGGACTTTCTTTACTGCCTGACAGACAATATATGTATCATTCTGTAGCTGGAGGGGGGGGGGGGTGTATGAAAAGAGAGAGAGAGAGAGAGAGAGAGAGAGAGAGAGAGAGAGAGAGAGAGAGAGAGAGAGAGAGAGAGAGAGAGAGAGAGAGAGAGAGAAAGAGAGAGAGAGAGAGAGAGAGAGAGAGAGGATGAGAGAGAGAGAGATGAGAGGAGAGAGAGAGAGAGAGAAAGAGGGGAGAGAGACACACAGAGAGAGAGAGACACACAGAGATAGAGACAGAGAGAGGACAGGCAAAGGGAGAGAGACAGACAGACAGAGAGAGAGGGA
The DNA here is from genome assembly GCF_963971535.1 of Notolepis coatsorum. Taxonomy (NCBI): domain Eukaryota; kingdom Metazoa; phylum Chordata; class Actinopteri; order Aulopiformes; family Paralepididae; genus Notolepis; species Notolepis coatsorum. Next base: position 24,044,658 of record NC_140179.1, on the reverse strand, counting down.
GAGAGAGAGAGAGATACAGAGATAGAGACAGAGAGAGAGAGAGAGACAGACAGACAGACAGACAGACAGAGAGGTCGACATACAGAGAGAGAGAGAGAGAGAGAGAGATGAGAGAGAGAGAGAGAGAGAGAGAGAGAGAGAGAGAGAGAGAGAGAGAGAGAGACAGACAGACAGACAGACACCTGCTGGGTCAACAGAGATAACCCACTGCACCCAGTAAGACCGCCTGTTCCACCATTACACACACTGAAGTGTGTACACATGAATGTACCATTTCGGGAGGTAGAGCAGTCGTCTTGGTAATCCGGAGGTTCCTGGTTCGATTCCCGCTTCTCCCGGGCAGCGTTTCAAAGTGTCCTTGAGCGAGACACTTAACCCCTAATTGCTCCCGGTGAGCAGGTCGGCACCTTGCGTGGTCGCCTCCGCCGTCGGTGTGTGAATGTGTGAGTGAACGGGTAAAATGTGAGGAACAAATTGTAAAGCGCTTTGGATAAAAGCTGTTATAAAAATGCACCATTTAACGTTCATGTACCAGTTCACTAGGGCTGGGCGACATCGCTGATGTGGTAAAAAGCACGATTTTGATGACTTGACTTCTGACTGTCAGCCTCTTTTTGCTGCTGTTTGACACACAAATTACTTCCTGTACGACTCAAACTGCAGAAACCAGGGGGGGGTCCTCTTGGTTTAACAGTATTTATTTTAAATGTGCTTCAGAGTGATTGCACATCACTGAATATGCTCAATTTGATCAGTTATTGTGGCAAACTTCACTGAAATAATTGTATTCATTTATTGCCCAGTCCCAGTGCACGCACACACGCACACACACACACACACGCCTGTAGCAGATCACAAATAATAGCTTTTTAACCGCTCTAAGCTTGTGGAAAATGCCTGCTAAAGTGAAGAGGCGCCCTATGCCAAACGGAGTGGTGATGAAGGGTCGACACGCCGCCTCCACGCCGCACCCAAATTGCCGGGACAATCATCGGCACGGTTTGGATTAATTGCGAGGAGGGTGCAATTTTGATGTACTTATCCCACAGAATAGACATCAATAGTAAGATTCAGAAGTGGCTACGGCAAAAGAATGAAACGAAACAAAAGCAAAAGCAAAAAAAATAAAAAATCAATAAACAAACAATTTCACAAAAAAATTAAAAAAAAAAAAATAAGGAAATAAAAAAGCGATGTGAATTTCACCCCTCTGGAGCAAAACACCTCTAATCGCTACACTAATACTGCCGCCCCCCCCCCCCGCCCCCCCCCCCCCCTTCCCCATACAGTTTAGTGGTCCATTCAGCAACCAATCACAGCTGCTCATTCATCAGACTATCTTGGAACTCATCCAGGCCTATTAGAAGACATTATGGCAGGGGCACCTGTTCCTTATGGAGGAGAGGAGGAGGAGAGGGGGGAGAGGAGAGGAGGGGGAGAAGAGGAGGAGGAGAGGGGTGAGGGGGAGGAGATGGGGAGAGGAGGAGAGGAGAGAAGGAATATCAGGAGGAGAGGGGGAGAGGAGGAGGAGGAGAGAAGGAATATCAGGAGGAGGAGGAGAGGGGGGTGGAGAGAAGGAATATCAGGAGGAGGGGAGGAGAGAAGGAATATCAGGAGGAGATGAGGGGAGGAGAGAAGGAATATCAGGAGGAGGGGAGGAGAGAAGGAATATCAGGAGGAGATGAGGAGGGGAGGAGGAGAGAAGGAATATCAGGAGGAGAGGAGGAGAGAAGGAATATCAGGAGGAGATGAGGAGGGGAGGAGGAGAGAAGGAATATCAGGAGGAGAGGAGGAGAGGGGGGTGGAGAGAAGGAATATCAGGAGGGGAGGAGAGAAGGAATATCAGGAGGAGATGAGGGGAGGAGAGAAGGAATATCAGGAGGAGGGGAGGAGAGAAGGAATATCAGGAGGAGAGGAGGAGGGGAGGAGGAGAGGAGGGGAGAAGGGGAGGAGAGGAGGAATATCAGGAGAGGAGGAGGAGAGGAGGAGGGGAGGAGAGGAGGAATATCAGGAGGAGGAGAGGAGGGGAGAAGGGGAGGAATATCAGGAGAGGAGGAGGAGAGGGGGAGGAGAGGAGGAATATCAGGAGAGGAGGAGGAGAGGAGGAGGGGAGGAGAGGAGGAATATCAGGAGGAGAGGAGAGAAGGAATATCAGGAGGAGGAGAGGAAGAGGGGGGAAGAGGAGAGAATGAATATCAGGAGGAGGAGAGGAAGAGGAGGGGAGGAGGAGAGAAGGAATATCAGGAGGAGAGGAGGAGGAGGGGAGGAGAGAAGGAATATCAGGAGGAGGAGAGGAAGAGGAGGAGAGAAGGAATATCAGGAGGAGGAGAGGAAGAGGAGGTGGAGGATGAGAGAAGGAATATCAGGAGGAGGAGAGGGAGGGGAGGAGGAGAGAAGGAATATCAGGAGGAGGAGAGGGAGGGGAGGAGGAGAGAAGGAATATCAGGAGGAGAGGGAGGGGAGGAGGAGAGAAGGAATATCAGGAGGAGAGGAAGAGGAGGGGAGGATGAGAGAAGGAATACCAGGAGGAGAGGAAGAGGAGGGGAGGATGAGAGAAGGAATATCAGGAGGAGAGGAGGAGGGGAGGAGAGAAGGAATATCAGGAGGAGGAGAGGAAGAGGAGGGGAGGAGGAGAGAAGGAATATCAGGAGGAGGAGAGGAAGAGGAGGGGAGGAGGAGAGAAGGAATATCAGGAGAGGAAGAGGAAGAGGAGGGGAGGATGAGAGAAGGAATATCAGGAGGAGAGGAGGAGGGGGAGGAGGAGATAAGGAATATCAGGAGGAGGAGAGGAAGAGGAGGGGAGGAGGAGAGAAGGAATATCAGGAGGAGAGGAGGAGGAGGGGAGAAGGAATATCAGGAGGAGGAGAGGAGGAGAGAAGGAATATCAGGAGGAGAGGAGGAGGAGGGGAGGAGGAGAGAAGGAATATCAGGAGGAGAGGAGGAGGAGAAGATGGGTCTGTGGGGGGGGGGGGGCTCCTGGGATGGAGAGCCCAGTTCTTCATCATGCACAGCTAATGGATCCACTCAGCACCAAGGAAATTACCTCACAATGGCACCCTCCTCTCTCAGGTGTGATTAATTGATCTGGCAAGGGGGGGGGGGGGGGGGAGAGAGAGAGAGACAGATAGAGAGACAGAGACAGAGAGAGAGAGAGATAGACGTGCAGACAGACAGACAGACAGACAGACAGACAGACAGACAGACAGACAGACAGACAGACAGACAGACAGACAGACAGACAGACAGACAGACAGACAGACAGACAGACAGACAGACCCGATGTGCTTGGGCAGAGAGGGGGATTGAAAACAGTGGGGAATGGAAACATTTGGTTCTGACCTTTTTGACTATTAATGAAACTAGAACATGTGAAAATGTCTTTGGTTTCTAACAGAATCATGAGACTAGAATATCGACACTAAAGTTGGACCATGGTGTGATTATCATGATCCACGGTGTGTGTATCTTGATCCACGTTACAAGATATCTCTGCCGGAGGATTTTCCCCGATGCACAGAGCGCCACTTCCGGTTTAGAGTGGAGTGCAACTCGCCCGAAATCCACCAGGTGGCGGTATTGAGGCGTTGAAATATCAGACAGGGTCCAGCTGGCTCCCGGAGCCTTCCTGGATGAATTATGAATGCCAATAGCGAATTAAGGAAATAGCGATCATAAAAACGAGTAAACTCGTTGTTGGCACAAGAAGTGTTAAGGGAATGCAGACCAGAGAAAGACTTTCGTCTCGTTTACATCAGGGTCCCCCATTTTCAATTCATAATGAATTGTAAGTAAGGGTGCAATTAGCACCTTGCAATCCATTCTTTGTGGATCCCGCCCTGTGTGTCTACAACTAATCCAATACAGGAGCAGAGTAGAAACAGTACCAAAAAAAGAAATAAAAAAAAAAACAGACCGTATAAATGGACAAATGCTAAGGTTGATATCAACATCCCCTAAAGTGCATATCATAGTAAAGTGCAAAGTGCATAATGCATAGAGGCACAATTTACAGTAAAGTGCATAATCAAAGTAATATAATATAATAATGCAGGACCTGTTGCAGAGGTCTTTATTCGGCATGTAGCGACACTCAATGTTTTAGCGGTACACACAGTGTTCGTTTTTTTAGCACACACACCGGAACACACACGCATGCATTGTCTCTTTAGAATCGCCGATGCGATTGGTCTCTGCGATTAACCCATCCCTGCGATTAACCCACGACCAAGTGCGTGATGCACAGACACACAGAAACAGCACTTCCACAACCTGAATAATAACACACCAAAATAAAAATAGGATAATATACAAATCTAGCCTTTTGGAGTTATTCAGGCTGCGCACAGCACTGGGGAAGAAACTCTTGGTAAACCGAGAGGTAGAGCATGTGATAAGAACGGTAGCGTCTGCCCGAGGGGAGGGGGACAAAGAGGCCTGCGGCTGGGTGACCAGAGGGGTCGTTGATAATGCCAGAGGCACGGGAAAGCAGCCTGGCACCATAGATCTCTTCTAGAGCTGGCAGGCTAACCCCGATTGTCTTGCATGCAAGACGCACAATTCTGTTCAGAGATTTCTTCTCCTGGTCTGTAATGTGTGTGTGCGTGTGCGTGCGTGCGTGTGTGTGTGTGTGTGAGAGAGAGAGAGAGATTAAGTGTGTAAGTGTGTGTGTGTGTGTCTGTGATTTACTACACTGCAGGTATTACCCACTAAGTACAATCTGTCCACCTGGTATCCTCACATTCACAGTCCATTCTGTTTAAACCATCAGGATTCACAACACCACCTAGAATCCATTGCACACATAACAAATGGATGTAATGCATACATTACATTACATTTATACATTGCTTGTCATGACCGTATTGTGGACATTGTGTCTGATGCGGTACAAAACATCTCACTATCTAGTGCAGCAATGTACAAGCTAGGGCTGACCCCTATTAGTCGAATAGTCGACTATCGGTCGAAAGGAGCCGTAGTCGACTGCCAACCTCTTAGTAAAAAAATTAATTAAAAAAAAATATTATAAAAAAGTATCTTTAATTTTTTTATCATTCTTTCCAAAAGAAAAGAGTCCTAGAAGCGTGGCTAACGCTAATGGCACGCATACCAGAGGCTAACTGCCTAAGAAAACAGGCACAGAGGCACTGAAAGAGGATTTCACCCATCTAATGAACACACTAGGACTTGACAAACATCAAGATGTATCCATCAGTGGACCAATTGCATGCTTTTGCAGAGGACAAGAAGCCTTCAGTCGACTCCTTCAGACATTAAGCACCCCCACAGCCCAAATGGAATGATATATATATATTTTTTTTTTGTATTAACCCATTCTCCGCCATTGACGGATTAAGACGTCATTCCTCGCCATGCTTAATCTGCCAATGACGGATTACGACGTCATCGAGATCAATATTTCAAATTTCCGTCATGGTATTCACATTTCACCCACGGAGCCATGACTGGTGCTGTAGATCTCCACTCAACTCTCCAGCGCTTCAATACCGCCACCTGGTGGCCGATCGGCGAGTTGCCAAACCGGAAGTGGGGCCGGAAGTGCTTGGTGTCCCCCCTATTCCGTCCGCCACTCGCTATCGCTCCCGGGACTCCATCTCGACACACTGGATAATCGATCCGTTGATATAACTCAACATAAACAACATTATTTGGACGTATATAGTATTATACAACCCGGAAATGGTTCATCTAGATCAACATCCCATAATAGCGATCTTTTTGCTCCACGCTGATCACCCAAGGGTAAGAGGAAGCTGCGGTGAGTTTCAGCGTTTTTGATTATTATTAACCATACAAACTGCTCTGATATATATATCACCCGTACTACATAAATAATGTAACGTGGGCCACGGAATTATAAACGACCCCTCCGGTCAACATCAGATGATAAGTCATAATGTCTAGGACCATGTACAGTTGAATTTTTTTATCTGCCGTCAATCGCTATCAAACTGCATTTGATGATCTAATATATGCATAAATGGCTATATCTCACGTTCTATGAAATACAGCAGAAAACGATAAAAACATATTTATACTCTAGACCAGGGGTGTCAAACTCATTTTCACAGAGGGCCACATCAGCATTATGGTTGCCCTCAAAGGGCCAAAGACCGTATAAATGTTAATGTAATGTAAAATAAATGTAGCTACTCATTTACATATTGTTAAACATGTTTCTGTATTTATTACTTATTCAAGTTATACATATTGCATATGCATTTGCATAGATGTAAAAATATATGTTAGATTATGTTATTTTAACAAATAATTTTAGTTTATCAGAACCCCATATTATTCCATCAATCAATGATCAAACCATTCAAGTAAATAACAAAGAAGAAAACCTTTTTGTCACAGTCAAGAGGGGCAGAACTAACAACTGTGAGCTGCAAAGAACACGTGGGACAGATGTAGCAGATGTTACAAAAACAAATGGCTGCACACAACCTTGCAGAGGCCATACATCCAACTAATGGAAGATTAACAGATTGCAGAATGGGTACAGTAGAGTACAGCTCAATACACACAATTGTTAAGGGGATGCAGACCAGAGAAAGACTTTCGACTTGTTTACATCAGGGTCCCCCATTTTCATTTGCTATTATGTGTCTGCATGAACACACAACTGTAACTGTACTAAAAAATAACAAAATAAGGGTTGTCTCAGTTCACAACTATATTGGTCAAGTTTTGGGTGGGACTTGTTTGCGTCCCTACAGCTTCTTATTCAATTGAGCGAGATGCTCGGTTATGTCACACAGCCAGTTTGCATCAGACAGTTCAGACAATATTTCTTCAACCCTTTGTTACCTATTCCGCCTGAATTTTTTTTGTATTTTGGGCTGTAAAATTGTCAAAGAATGTCTGAGGAGTAAGTGCTTTTGGCTTTTTTCCTTTGTTACTTCATCAATACCTCAGATGTTCAACATACATGTATGTGTAAGAATGTGTAATAACTAAGGCTGTCAAAGTTAAAGCTTTATTAACGCATTAACCCACAATTATTTTAACGCCGCTATTTTTTAACCCAAGATTAATGTTTATAAAAAAATTAAATTTCTTTTTTTTTTTTTTTTTACCAGAGCTCTTGGGGGCCACATCAAATGACTTGGCGGGCCACATTTGGCCCGCAGGCCATGAGTTTGACACCTATGCTCTAGACAGTATTTTAGTATGAATGTGTGAATGAAAAAGTAAAACGTTCCTACACCCTGAACAATAGATAATTGATGTTGAATGGGCCATAGTAATGTCAATTTAGCAATACAATTTAAAAAGTTATAGCCCTGCAAAGAAAGTGAACATCTCCATAGACAAATAGAGCTGGCAGAGGATGGTATAAGAAGGGTACAATGCCTGGCGAAGAATGGGTTAAAATAAATTAATTAATTAAAATATTATATACATTTGTGCCAAATTTCGTCCAATCATAGTCGACTATCCAAATCCTTAGTCGGGGACAGCCCTACAAGCATACTAGAGTGCTACCAGAATGGTTTGGTTTTATCAATGATGTCTTTGTTAACATACCAAATACACCGGATGTTGTTTTTGTTGACACCAGCCACAAGGAGGTGCTAATCATAGAAGTAGGCTGTGCCTTTGACCTGTACATGGATCAGGCCTTCCGGGACAAGTATATAAAAAAACCAACCACTCCTCGATGTGATAACCAGCCTTGAGTATAGGTGAAGATATAGTGTAGTTATATTCGGAAGTCTTGGCCATGTATATAAATGCACCACGAGTGGTCTGAGAATTGCTGCAATGTCAAAGAGAAAAGCCAAGCAAATATTGCTCTGTCTCAGCTATGTGTCCCTTAAATGTACAATGCTGCTTGATTTAATAAAAAGAAAAAAATACTAATTTAATCAGATTAATCACTTTATTCAAATTGAGGATTTAGTTTGAGGATATTTATAAAAAAAAAGACATTTAAAAAAATGTATAAAACATTTTATTTTTTATTAAAAACGAAGGTTCGCACGTTCGTTCGAAAAAACCCTGATGAAGTTCAAATACCAAAAACAGGCTTCGGGGACAGCCTTAGTGTGTGTGTGTGTGTGTCTGTGTGTGTGTGTGTCTCTCCGTGAGTGTGTGTGTCTCTCCGTGAGTGTGTGTGTCGTGT
>NC_140179.1:24013354-24036306 GCF_963971535.1 Notolepis coatsorum | reverse complement strand
GAAGGTCAGCATTAGGGATGGGTACCGAATTCGGTACTTTTGAGGTACCGAACCGAAACACGTCGGTACTACCGAGTATCGATTCAAGTGCGATACAGAAAAAAAAAATTTAAATTATTATTATTATTTTTTTACCTTTTTTCTTTTCATGTCAACGTTCACACACACAATATATGCTTACCTAGGATTTGACTTGATTAAACAACAAAGCAGTCGGAGCAATGGCAAGCCGAAAACTGTCGAAAGCTATTTGAAGTTTGGATTTTTTTTTCACGACTGAGGTAGGTAAATTAAATTTATTGAGACTAAAGTACCAAAAAAAGGTACCGTCGGGTACCGGTATCGATTCACAGGTACCGGTACTGTATCGGTTCAAATGTGAAAGGTACCCATCCAGGGCTCTACAGTGCGACCATATTGCTCGCATATGCCCCTAAAAATATTTGTGTGCGAACCTCAAAAGTCAATTAGGCGCACGGTGTGCGACTGCAGATTACAGCCTTCAGTCGTACTTTTTATTTCTCCGCTGAGAATCGTTAAAAAACTACAAGTGATTGGGCGGCTAGGTGGTGTAGTGGACAAGTCACTCGCCACCAGTGTGGAGACGCTAGGATTCGCGTGTTCGAATCCAGCTCTCCACATTGTTTTTCAGTTTGGCTGGTCGTCCGCAGTAATACACATTGGCCGTATTACGGGGAGGGAAAACTGAAGGGTGGGGATCGAACGTTGTGAACAAGCGACTCCTACAAGTCGGTTGGTGCGCCTGCGCAGTAAAATCAGGAAGTGTCGGGGGCAGCGTGAGCCTCCCACGCGTTACTCCTCGACACTGAGAGAACGAGCTGCGCAGGTGAAAAGATGCGACTGCTGTTACCTCAAGTACCGGAGGGGACTTGTGCTATGTATGACTTAGTCCACATTGCAGCCGGCTTGTGGGAGGCAAGAAACAGCGTTCGTGACAGGGGAGGGTTGAATTGGATGATACGAAATTGGGATGGGAGAAAATATGGAAAAATGGGAGAAAAAGTGGATCAAAAAAAAAAAAAACTACAAGTGCCACATTGCACTCAAGCCAACGGTCCAATCACAGTAGAGTGAAGTGACTGGTTTCATGGGAAATAAAGCAAATGACCAATCGGAAGCTCTCATTTAGCTTGTTTACTTCCTGAAACTCCACCATTGCGATCAGGGCTCTCGTTTTCCGAGACACTAACTTATTATATAGTATCTCTCTTACCAATAGCAATAGATTTTAGAACACCTAGATTTATCGATAGCAATAGTAATATAACGTTAATGCAACAAAACGAATGCCTTGCTTTGTTAATCATAACGTTGATGCAGTAGCGTATGTCGGTGTGTTGGCTGTAACGGACATGACAATAACATAGGGCTGGGCGATATAACGATAACGATAAATATCGCGATATATTTTAATAATCGATATCAAATATCGAAATTAAAAAAAAACGAAAAATCGTTTTTTTTTTTTTTTTTTATATATATACCTGCAACAGGGCAGTTTTAAAACCAGAGACAGTGGACAGACTTGTCTTTCTTGCCTGCAACTTAAAGTAATGGCTTTGCTTGTCCAAATGACAATACTGACCAAATTCAGATTTCTTTTTCTCTTGTCCATTTATTTTGTTTGCTTTCTAATTTAAAATAGAGTTTGAAACCGTCTGTACACAGTAGGCTATGTGTGCTAGCAGAACTAGACTCCAGTCACGAGTCACGGTGCACATGTGCGGTGGTTTGTCCACCAAAAAAGCGCCAAAAGATCGAAAATAAACTAGCAGAGCCAGAACTGTTCAACTCCTCTGGAGCCACAGCCAGCAGAGAAGCCGGTTTACTTTAGCTTTTAAACCAGCTGCAGCCTGAGAACTGGAGTGTGAGGGGATGTAACACTAAAGATGGCGGCAATGACAAAGAATTGCTGCAAAATAAACATACATATGTTGTAAAAAAAAAAAAAAAAAAAAAATTATACTTATAACATTCGATAATTATCGATATCGAGAAATAAAATAAAATTATCATATCGTTATCGCGATATGATTTTTTTCCATATCGCCCAGCCCTAACGTGTACACATTAAAATTGCGATAATCTATTCTAACATTTTCAAATCGATGCAGTTGAATTTCCCCCTTAGGATCGATGCATTGTTACACCCCTACACCAAAGTCACTGGCCCACTGTGTATCTGTGTGTATAATAACTTGGCTAGCGTTATCAACAGCAGAGATGGGCTAGGGTCCAGCTGCAGCGCCGGACGGCTGGAGTGCAAGCGGTCGGTGTGATGTAATTGGCAGACTCGACTGTCAATCAATGGTCTACCTGACACGCAAACTCATAAACAATGTTTCTGTACTGGAGGTGTACAGTATTTCAATAGGCAACCCTGAAAGGATTATTTTTCTAGAAGAGCAACACAGCCAAAACATAGGCATTGTATGCATAAAAGGGGCAAAAGCTAAAGTTAAGTGACTGAACCTTTTGTAGCAGTAGTTTGATTTGATAGTTTATTTGATAGGGACAGCACATGTACATCAAGTACAAAATACAAAATGTAAACATGCAGGGTTGTAGCAAGAGCTAATTTACACACATGCACTCACAGTACAAATATACATTTATTTAAAAAAAATAAAAAACTCTGTTACTTGAAATATTTTCACTGTGCTCCTAAATATTTTTGGGTGCTCCTAAATTTCTTTGTGTGCTCCTAAATTTTTTCATATAGGAGCACATGTGCTCCTTGGGAAAAAGGTTAGCGTAGAGCCCTGCCATCCCTAGTCAGCATGTTCCTGCGAGGGGCCCCGTTTCTCTTCCGTCTTCCAAATGACCATATAAAGCCCAACCCAATCAGAAACGATCCGCCCAAACTAAACAAACCAATGATACCTCTCCATTCCGTGCGTTTATAAACTAATACGCTATGCTTTTGTTTGCTTTTGCTCTGACAAACCTGTGATATACACTCTGGCAGACTAAAAGTCCCTCCATGGATGTACTGTACACCTTTTTCAAATAAACCAACTAACGTGAGTATTCAGAACCTTTATCTCCTTGCTTCATTTGATTACTTGATTCTTGTCTGACCTTGTTACTGTTTGCTTTAACACATTGAGTGCCAGCAGGGGGCGCACGATTTATCGCTCGAATGCCAGCCTTTTTAGACAGATTTTCCGATATTTCATGATTTTCACGGAGCTATTTCTATATTCTATATTATGGCTATGTGTCTAATACGCCCGTCGCTTATCAGTCAACATGTACGAAACTGATTGTTTTTTCATCGGTACATTTCCGTTTTAAACCATTTTGAAAAACACTTGTTTTTGGAAATCTTCAGAAAATAAAAAAGATTCTGTGATAAACAGCCTTTAGTGGAATACACAAAACACGTTGTAATTCTTCTGCCTATTTATGAATAGTTTTCAAATAAACGCTAGATTATCGATAGTATATGTGTACTTATGCATGCTAGAGAAGCGGGCTGAAAAATCTATTATCTATTTCTTGGTCAGCAGTGGCACACACACATACACAGATAGTGATACTCTATATATACTACTGCTACTACCAAAAACCAATGCAGCAAAACTGTGTTATATAGAGCCATGTCAAGTTTCAAGTTTCTTTAATAGTTGTCATACAGAAGTACAGAATACTTTGGAATAAACTGCCAGTACATCTTACTCAGATAACCAGTAAGATAAGTTTTAAAAATAATTTGAAAAGAGCATTGCGAAAAAAAGAAATTAGTTTACATTAAAGAAAAACAATATCTATCGCGTTTATTGATCCAACGCTGGGTACTCGAAACACATATTCCACGCTGTTCTGAGGGTCGGCGATGACTGCAATCTCGGTTACATGCCTGAGAAGTCAAATGTGGATTCCAGATTTATATTTTTTTATGCATTTTCATTCAGTCCAATCCAATGCGTGCATTACCATCCGGGAGACGATAGGGGGCGGTGTTTTCCCTGTTCGAGCTCAGAGCCAGTCTCAATGGTAACGTGAGGCTAGATTGATGAAAAAAGAATGGAAATCGCTAAGAAATAACGATTAATTAACGAGATTTCTCATCCTTGGCACTCAACGCATGGCATGAACTAACGAGATTTCTCGTGGCTGGCACTCAAAGTGTTAATGCCGGGTGAGAACCATCGTGGTCTGTACATTTAGATGCACTCATAAGGCCTGTCCTGTGTTATTCTGCATTCATTAACCAATGATGACCAGTCGAAATCCACGACAGTGTGTGTGTGCGTGTGTGCGTGTGTGTGTGCGCGTATGAGTGTGTGTGTGTGTGTGTGTGTGGCTCAAGGATCGGACTCAATGCCCACGAAGAAGTGGCAACCCGCCCCGCCCCCCCCCCCCCCCCCCCCCCCCCCCCACAAACATGATGGACAGCTAAGAGTGTGTGAGTGAGTATGAGTGAGTGCGAGTGTGAGCGTGTGTGTGAGAGTGTGAGTGCGTAATCGTATGCGTATGAGTGTGTGTGAGTGTTTGTGTGTTTGTGTGTTTGTGTGTTTGTGTGTGTGTGTGTGTGTGTGTGTGTGTGTGTGTGTGTGTGTGTGTGTGTGTGTGTGTGTGTGTGTGTGTGTGTGTGTGTCTAGCTGGAGGTAGTGAGGTAGGACAAGGCCCTCAGGCTGTCGTGTCTCATGAGGCGTAGAGCAGAGAGCAGAGTCTAAAGTGGCAACAGATGACACGCATCAGCAGTCACTGGGCTGTACACACACACACACACACACGTGTACCACAATACAATTCTCCTCATAGACAGGAACGCACTATGTACAGTTGAGGACACACACAGACACAGACAGACAAACACACACACACACACACACACACACACGCACACACAAAGTCCTCATGAACAGGAATACATTATGTACAGTTGCAATCAAAAATATTCAACCCCCATTGCATATTGGGCTTTTTGGCAAACATTTTAAATTGTCAGCTGTTTGCAATATACAAAGTAGACAAGAACAGTTAAATAGTTAAATTAAATGAAAATTACAATAGTTTTTATCAAAGTTCAACACAAAATGCTACCTTTAATCACTACTGCAGTCTCAAAATTATTCAACCCCCTGTCTCAAGATGATTTAACCCCCTGTCTCAAGATTATTCAACCCCCTGTCTCAAGATTATTTAACCCCGTCTCAAGATTATTTAACCCCCTGTCTCAAAATTATGCAACCCCCTGTCTCAATCACACCTGGTGCAACTAATCAAGGGCAATTAGTTCAAGTGTGCTTGAGATAGAACACATAAATACTTGGACTGGCTAGGGGTTTGTTGAGAGTGATGTTTGATTGCATGTTAGAAATTATGGCTAAGTGAAAAGATTTGTCCAAAAGGTTCAGAGAAGAGATAATTGCCTTGCACAAACAAGGAAAAGGATACAAAAAGATAGCAAAAGCACTGAATGTTCCTAGAAATACAGTTGGAAGCATAGTTCGCAAGTTCAAAGTTAAAGGAACAGTGGCTGGCTACACTACCTGGACGTGGCAGAAAGAGGAAGCCATCAGCGGCTGACACCAGATTCCTGCGGCAAGTGGTCAAGAACCCTCGAGTGACTGCAAAGGACCTGCAGCAAGACTTGGTGGCAGCAGGCACTGGGGTTTCAGTTTGCACAGTAAGGCACATACTAAACACTGAAGGGTTCCATGCCGGACTCCAAGACCTACACCACTACTGACCCAAAAGCACAAGAAAAGTCGTCTCAAATATGCTCAAAACAATATAAATAAGCCACAGAGGTTTTGGAGTTCTGTTCTGTGGCGCGATGAAACAAAACTGGAACTCTTTGGGCCTATGGATCAGCGGTATGTCTGGAGGAAGAAGAATGAAGCATATGCTGAAAAGAACACCCTGCCTACAGCAGTGGCGAATCCTTATGGAAGCCAACGGAAGCCATGCCTCCCTAATATTAAAATATGAATTAATATCAAATATGAAATATGAAAAAAAAAAAAAAAAAATATATATATAATTTTTTTTTAATATAGTTTACATTCCTTTTCATCTGTGCATCTGTGTTATAATTTTTTTTTTTTTTTTTAAATGTCTCCCTCTTCTCCTTCTCACTCCCTCTAACACAACGCCTCTACTTCCTCAGGCGCCTAAGGAAGTTCCAAGTCAGCCAGAAGATCCTTAAGAACTTCTACTCATGTACAATAGAGAGCATCTTGACCGGCAACATCACCTCCTGGTTTGGGAATAGCACTGCACAAGACCGAAGCAGACTACAAAGAGTGACACGTTCAGCCGAACGCACAATTGGAGGGGGGCTCCCCACCCTCCAGAACATTTACTACAAGCGTTGCAAGGGCAAGGCTAAGAGAATCATTAAAGACTCCAGTCACCCGAACAACTGCCTCTTTGAACTGCTGCGGTCAGGCAAGCGATACCGGAGTCTCAAGGCGAGCACAGAAAGACTCAGAAGTAGCTTCTATCCCCAGGCCATCAGGCTGCTAAACGAACAATGAATGAACACTACACAACAACAACCACCAAACGCACATAGCACACACATCCACACGCACACACTCACTTTAAACAAACACACTGTAGCACCCACTCCACACACTTTATAGCACACACCCACTTTAAACAAACACACTGTAGCACCCACTCCCCACACTTTATATTTATGGATGAAGGATTGCACTACAACTCGTACACCTTACTGTAAATTGTACCTAAAATTGTACCTCATCCCATTTCTGCTTTGCACTAGATAGTACTGTACATTAGTACACTGCATAGTATTGTGTATTGTATATTATATGGTAACTCAGAACATTGTACATATGTCTATACCGAACACTGTGACCTCATTTTCTTCTTCTAAATTCATGCTATATTATGTTATTATGTTATTTGATACTATCTTGTCTAGCACAGTCTCTGGAGCGTAACAGTAAGAAGCATTTTGTATGAAAGTATTCTGTACTTCTGTATGACAACTATTAAAGAACTTGAACTTGAACTTGAACTGTCAGACTCACTGTGCTCACTGGAGCTAGTATAGGAGAGAGGCAGGGGGTAGGTCTCTTTCTCCAGGCTTCCAGCATTATAGAGTCCAAATCCGATCCTGGCCAATCAGATTCGAGCTGACTGCCACACCCTAAAAGTTTAAAACGGGGCTGAGAGGAAAACACTCAGCATATTTTCCCCTCTGCACTCTGAACATTGTATTAACCCGTAACTGTTCCCACGGGCCGAATATTGCCCCGATCCTCGCGAGATTAAATCCACGGGGACCTCTCGGCGTGCCGAAGCTTTTCCTAAATCACTTCCATCATCGAAAACGAGGGGAAAAGGTCGGCTCGCGACCCTGAAAATGTCGCGTGATTTTAAAAACGCTGTATTAAGTGAGCCTATTATGGGATCCACGCGAGCTTTCTATCGTGGAAACATCTGGGCGTCCCACAACTTTTACTCATTCACATGTAGCCCCGAAAATGCTTAGAAAAGGAAAACAGAAAGCGTGGAATAAACTCGCCGAAACGGAAAAGTGTCCCACCTGACTTGAACCCCATAGAGAATCTCTGGTGGGATTTGAAGAAGGCAGTTGCAAAACGCACACCAAAGAATATCACTGAACTGGAGGCCATTGCCCATGAGGAATGGGCTAAGATTCCTCAGGAACGCTGTCAGAAGCTAGTGTCTGGCTATGCATCACGTTTGCAGCAGGTTATGACAGCAAAAGGGTGCTCTACTAAGTACTGAAGATGCTCGTCATGAAGGGGTTGAATCATTTTGAGACTGCAGTGGTCATTAAAAGTAGCATTTTGTGTTTAATTTGGATAACAACCCCTGTAATTAGGGGTGTAACGCAGGGTTTCCGTTGTCCGGTAATTACAGTTTTTTTACCAGGGAAATCTGTTGAAGTCCGACATATTTAAATATCTCCGGTCATAATGTCCTGTGAAAATAATTCCCTCCAAGCACAATTTGAATTGTATTAAAATAGTTACATTTGTTTCATTGTTGCTTCACCAAGCAGGTCTAATAATGACAACGATGTGTGTTCCTATATCATATCACGCGCACAGCAAGTTTGCAGCGCGACCTGTGGTTTGCTGATGAGAATGGCGGGGCGGGAGCTGATGCTGGATTAGCGAGAAGCATGCAACTGCAGAGCCGCAGAGCTCACAGTTGTGCCCACACAGTGCAATACTCCAATTCAGCCACTGGGTGGGTGGCGCTGCTGAGCGGTCACCAGACCGGACATGAAAGCGCCGCTGGCTCTGCGGCTCTGCAGTTGCATACTATTGGGATTAGTTTATCGCTTCGTTGAACGTTTCAGTGAACCCCACGATAATGTTGCCGTCTCTCTCTGCCAAATTTCTCAGTTCTTCGCTTGATATAATTAATACAAATGTCCAATATAACGGAATTCGTTAGCTCATAAAAATGTGATTATAACAGACTGCTGTTTAATGTCGGGCCGACTGCCCAGACACCTATTTGATTTCAAGTCAGCAGCAGTCTGTTTGGAATATATACGCAAAAGTAGCCTAGTTTTAAGTAAAAATATTATGAATCTACATGGCTTGAGGATGTCATTCTTTATATAGCCTGCCTATCAATTGTTTTTAAGCTCAATAAACTGACCGGAATTTCTCACATTTGTCCGGGAGATTGAAATCTTCCAGGACACGGAGACCGGCAACAATATTTTCTAACAGAAACCCTGGTGTAACAGTACGTGTATTCGTCCCGCGAATTTAAGGTACGGCCATCACGGTGCGGTATCCATAGCCATACGAAGAATACGCCTCACAGCGCACACACACCAGTCGCGCATGGAGGCACTCGCGGGTTCCGTGTCCGTGTGAGAACAGCGTGCGGCACACCGAGTCCAACTTCAGAAGGCACATTTACATTGGAACAGCTGCAGGGTCAGCTGCAGGGTCATTACAATTTTACAGTTTTCTTTCGTTTTCTTGTTCGCCCAATAATGTCAACCAAATGAAGCCAATGGAAAGGCACACACACGCGTCGCCAACACACACACCAACATTCTCCCCCGCCGGACACTCAGGCAGAGCTGATCAAATAAAAAAAAAGAAACTTCCATACTGAGCTCCTCTCCAGTTTAACTGCTACCGTGTTTTAAATCCAAATAATCCTCTGCCATTGTTGTAACATGTCATCTGTTCTCTAGTATTCAGTCTCGTGAAGTAAAATTCTCTCTAGAAGTGAAAACTGAAACTTAGCAAGGATAAGTTGTTAAAGGGACAGTAGGCAATTAATTTATTCAGTGGATGCCTGAACACAGAATGACACAGTATCACTGACTACCACGGCAAGCCTATAGAAAATTATTCTATTTAATAATAATTATTATAATAATTATCATAAATATATAATAATAATTATAAATTAGTATATATAAAAAGATATAAATTTAATTATAAATATATCTTTTTCTGTTGTACCAAAATCGTACCGAACCGTGACCCCAATACCGAGGTACGTACCGAACCGTGGCTTCTGTGTACCGTTACACCTCTACCTGTAATATTAGTTTCATTAAACAACTTAAGCAGTTATTGTGTAATTTGTTTATTGTAAACAGTTGGGAAATTGTATATTTTGCCAAAAAGCACAATATGCAATGGGGGTTGAATAATTTTGATTGCAACTGTACATATTAGTGAACACACACAAACAAACCTACACACACAAAAATACACACACCGATAAGCACATTCTCTTTATAAACCCGAATGGATTCTGTACAGTTGGATAGACACGCATGGACATACACACACACACACAATCTGTCTGTCCCCTATATCCATGATCAGGCATCATACATGCGTGTCTCAGGTAATTAACTGAGAGAGAGAGAGATAGGGACAGAGAGAGGGAGAGAGACACAGAGGGAGAGACAGAGAGAGAGACAGACAGAGAGGAGAGAGAGAGAGAGAGAGAGAGAGAGAAAGAGAGAGAGGAGAGAGAGAGAGAGAGAGAGAGAGAGAAGAGAGAGAGAGAGAGAGAGAGAGAGAGAGAGAGAGCGAAAGAGAGAGAGGGAGAAAGAGAGAGAGAGAGAAAGAGACAGAGAGAGACACAGTGGTTAGCGCCGCTGCCTCACAGCAAGAAGGTCCTGGGTTCGAACCCCAGCAGGGGGCCTTTCTGTGTGGAGTCTGCATGTTCTCCCCGTGTTCACGTGGGTTTCCTCTGGGTACTCTGGTTTCCTCCACATCATAAAGACCATAAAGTTATGCAGGGACTACAGATGGAAACTAGCTCATTAGCCAAGTCTGGCACATTTACATTGATTGAAGATGTTCATTAATGTGCACTGTCCCTGGGTAAAAAATGAACTTAAACTTAACTGAGAGAGAGAGACGCACAGAGACACTGCGCTGGTGTAGGTGGCGAGTCAACTCCCCCACATTCTATACACCTACATATAACTCTGTATGACAGCAGCATGTACAATAATACTGTATATACTAGTGGGTGGGGGAAAATATCGATACAGTATATAGTATCGCGATACTTTGCGTGGCGATACTGTATCGATACAAGGACGCCAGGTATCGATATTTTATTATTAAAGAAAATTATTTTCTTTGTATAAGGAAGTTGCATTGTTCATTTCAATACCTGTAATAGTACAGTAGTCCACACACACACATTCAGTTAAGTTGGAATATGACTGTAATACAAACAGTTCAGTTTGTCAGGTACATGCAACACAGATTACAGTGTTGACATCTGTCTGCTTGAGAAAATCCATTTGCTGCAATAAAAATGATTGAAGTGAGATGAACAGACTGAACTTTATTTTATTAGATAAAACCATGTTGACAAAGTTTAACTTTGCAGTTGAAAAAAGGTAATAAATCGCAATATATACTCAAGTATCGTGATAATATCGTATCGTGAGGCCTCTGGTGATTCCCACCCCTAGTCCTTACATACCTGCATATAATCCTTTTCACAAATCTGTAGAAACTAGGCCTATATCTAAATCTCTACATATCCCTTACCTACTCTTACTAGTTCCGCTGCTGGCCAGTATGACTTACTTACTACCATAGTGTCTTTATACCTGTATCACTGTACATATTAATACTACAACTCTGTGCATACATCTGATTAGCACTATTACTCAGTAGTACTCATGTATATATTTTATACCCAGTTTAAACCTGTACATTGTATATTACTGTTACACTTTACTGTTACATCTGCACTCTGGTTGGATGCCAAACCTCTTTTCGTTGTACTGTACTTGCGCTGTATGATGACAATACATTTTAATCTAACCTAATCCGTTGGTCAGAGTGTATTATTCTAAAGCGTGGTCACAGAGGGCCAGCAGAGGGACAGCCGAGGACACAGACCCGAGTGTGCTGCCCACACGCCCACATCCAATTTCAGCTAAATGAGCTAATCTATAAGACACACAAGGAAGGCATTTCCATGCCACTGGCTGGGGGCCGTAACTATAGTCTATAGTAGAGGCTTGTTTCAGCCCAGCAGTGCAGAGAGAAATCCATCCACTAAATCTCATAACAAAACCGCCATATGCAACGGTCCGCCCTGACTAGACCCCCGACTAGAGCCCTGACTAGAGACTAGACCCCCGACTAGAGCCCTGACTAGAGCCCTGACTCTAGGCTCAGCTTCTTCCCCCAGGCCATCAGAGCCCTGAACAATGAACATTGAGTGCCACAGAGCACTGAACTATCCACACACAAGCACACATGAACACACACACGACACGCACGCTGTGCACGCTCACACACTAGCAGCCACTTAACACTTTAACATGAGCGGGCACACACTCATGCCGCACACACGCACACTTATGGCCAAAAGGAAAGGCCACTTTAAATTAGAATAACAGGAACAGTGTATTGCACTACCAAAGCTACCTAGCATGTCCTATATGCTCTGTAAATAACTATGTACAGATACCGAGATGTCACACCATGTTACCCGTTACCTGTTTATTGCACAATGTTGTTTTTTATTGGATTCTATTATATGTTGTACCACTGTATTGCACATCGTTGCGGGCAAGACCACCCGCATTTCATTGTATACTTGTATGCCGTGACAATTAAAACTCTTGACTTGACTTGACTAGACCCCTGAGTCCCAGTGTTAATTTTGTCAACTAAAATGATGACGAAAGATGTTCGTCAACGAAGGTTTTTTTCATGATGACAACGAGACGTGACGTCACATTATTGAAGACCATGTGACGCTAACGTGACTAAATAGTTAATTAAATATCGTTGACCACAACTGAGGACACAAACATTTAATTTACAAAAACCAGGACGAAATTTCTCTTCATGTATGTTGATATTGTTGACTAAAACAAGACGAGACAAAATAATTATAACTTTTCTTAATGCCATCGTCCCGAGTAGAGCAGTGTGACGGGGAGCTCTGTTATTAGCATTAGCTGAAGAGATATTTGACAAGCTAGTTTTAGCTTAACGTTACCTTGGCTAAAGTTGGGACTATTCATAATCCAGCTGCAGACCTGCAAGCAAAGTACAGCAAGTTGGCAAAGGAGTATTCCAAGGTAAATCACTTTTTCACCAGTAACGTTACATTGTTTGTGTTTCCATCTAGCTCGCGTTAACTAGTGGCTAACCTAGCTCACGCTAACGTGGTCACTGATCGACCTCTCGCACACAATTAATGACATAATGCAGACAGCCATACCGGTGACAATGTTTAGCTTTTAGTGCCAAATGATAAGAGTCTGAGGCGGAGTCTCAAAAGAGAATGTTGAATATTTATTTTGCATTAAAAATCACAACAGAGCCTCTGCTACTACAGTAGCTAACCTAAACGGAGCCGACTGGATAGGAGGAAGTGCAACAACGTGTAACCTCCGTGCGGAACCAATGTGCCAACAACCTTTCCGTGGGTGAACTCATTGAGCTTAGTTGTCAATTAATGATACTAATACTAATCTATACAATCACCTGTTGTTGAATAAATACCATTACTTTCTAGTTATTACTAAAAAAAACAGTATATATAAAACAGTAGCTGTAAAAAAGTTTTATAATCTATATAATATAATTTTCTTTTATTTAAATTTTTTTAATGTATGCACTGGTATCGGATCAGTATAACCAGACCTAGACCACCTCTAACTCTAACCCCTAACCAGACCTAGACCACCTCTAACTGAAGCCGTCTTCCACACAGAAACGTGGGATCTGCACCGACACCGTGGTCTCCGTCATGGTGTCCAGCCAGCCGGTCAGCTTCCTCTGATCCATGCCCACCCCGATCTGAGCATCACAGAGACAGACATACCCGGCACGGATGGGCACGAGTAATGTTTTCCCAGATTGAGTACTTGCATGAATTATGAATAGGGGGTGAAAGGGGTTAACAGTCTGTAGTGTGGTAGTGAAAGCAAGGCAAGAAGAGATAATTAAGTTATTTCTCCATTCACAGATCGACAGCGCACCCTTCCTGTGTATCACTTGTGCCGACTCAGATTCCCCTAGGTTAAAAAATAAATACGCAATTTAAATCAGAATATGTTCCATGTTGACTATTTCTTACAAGTTTTTTCCCATTAACTAAAAATAGACAAAAATGTCATCCGTTTTCCGTCGACTAAATCTAGACTAAAACTGACTAAGACTAAAATGCTCAGACATTTAGTTGACTAAAACTGACTAAACGAAAAATAAACGAAGATGACTAAATATGATGAAAACGAAAAAGGAGCACTTGACACATGACTAAGACTAAAACTAAAATAGCTGCCAAAATTAACACTGCCCCTGACTAGAGACTACTTGAAAATGTAGTCATTTTGAGAAGAGGAAATCCAGAGCTTTCAATGAGTGTTGGAATTTTTCAAAACTACACTTCCCAAAGGCTTTCTAGCTTTCTGCAAGGAAATGATTTCCCGGTTATTATTTTTTATTACTCAGGATTATATACCACAAAACTGAACGTTATTGGCATATATTGGAGGCGCAGTTAGTTTGTCTCCCCTATTTTGAGCATTTAGCAACCATCCGATTTGAAATCAGTTTCAAAATGGCGGAGCTCTTGCAAGAATAAAAAACCTACTGTACATACAGTAGATTTCATTATCTGTTCTTCATGCACGCCTGGTGATACTAAATCCAAATTGAACGCGGCCATTTGAAAGAGAAGATTTGGCCCAATCCATAAATGTGCGAATTGGCTATAATAAAGTAACTTATAGGCCTGCTATTCTATATTCTATAATAATATTTCAAATAGCATTGGTCCGGATGGGAGAATTCAGTACTGTATCTACAAAACCTTCTGTTTAATTAGATTTCTTGTACACGTGATCTCAAGAAGGTGCTGAATGGGCTCAGTGGCAGTTTTTCATGTCTGGTCAATTTTAGCATGGTGTTATTCACGGTCAACGATGAAAAGAAAAATCATAATTCATATTCTCTTTTGTTTCATCACAATTTAAGCAAGCCTAGTAAATAGACACAACATTTCTGACACTGGGAATACATTCACTGAGGTCCATAGATGTCCCTAGATACCAAGAACATGCAAATGGACCTTGTAGAAGTGGAGCAATATTCCATTTACTTAGGTTACGTATGTATTTTAGGCGGATTTTCAGAAAATAGGGCTCCGGGCTTAAGAGGTTAATAGAATGGATCATTCAAATCAAAGGGTATTGCACATAAATAGGCACTTCAGATAATCCTTCAGAACGTTGATCGGCTCAGCTGACCCGACAATAAATCAAAATGACACCATTCACCATCGTAGCCTATAATAACAGCATTGCATTGGCCCATCAATTGGAGAGAGAGAGAGATTGCAGGCCACCCCCTTGGTCACAGTATAATCAGTGAAACTCATTACCTGATGAAACTCACCTCTTGGTAATTATCCCCAACTAGAATCAACACGTCATAAAACCTGACACTCAAATGAGCGCAAGACTATGTTTCTCTCTCGCTCGTTAATTTGCTGACTGACTGCAAATCCCCTCTTTAATTTAACAGTTGACGATGACTTTGTTTGCCCAAACCCAATTTAACAGTTGATTAGTTTGTTTTTGCAGACAGGCGACAGAATGGACATAAAGACAGAGTGGATATGGAGACAGAATGGACATAAAGACAGAGTGGACATGAAGACAGAATGGACATGAAGACAGAATGGACATGAAGACAGAATAGACATGAAGACAGAATGGACATGAAGACAGAATGGACATGAAGACAGAATGGACATGAAGACAGAATGGACATGAAGACAGAATGGACATGAAGACAGAATGGACATGAAGACAGAATGGACATGAAGACAGAATGGACATGAAGACAGAATGGACATGAAGACAGAATGGACGACATGAAGACAGAATGGACGACATGAAGACAGAATAGACATGAAGACAGAATGGACATGAAGACAGAATGGACATGAAGACAGAATGGACATGAAGACAGAATAGACATGAAGACAGAATAGACATGAAGACAGAATGGACATGAAGACAGAATGGACATGAAGACAGAATGGACATGAAGACAGAATAGACATGAAGACAGAATGGACATGAAGACAGAATGGACATGAAGACAGAATGGACATGAAGACAGAATAGACATGAAGACAGAATGGACATGAAGACAGAATGGACATGAAGACAGAATAGACATGAAGACAGAATGGACATGAAGACAGAATGGACATGAAGACAGAATGGACATGAAGACAGAATAGACATGAAGACAGAATGGACATGAAGACAGAATAGACATGAAGACAGAATGGACATGAAGACAGAATGGACATGAAGACAGAATGGACATGAAGACAGAATGGACATGAAGACAGAATGGACATGAAGACAGAATGGACATGAAGACAGAATGGACATGAAGACAGAATGGACATATACAAAGTATATCATGCCAGTTAGGGTACCTTGTGTACTGTTGAACTTTTTACTCTTACTCATAATACACGTACGGGGGCGACAGTGTACTACGAGTACACTGCCATTTGGCGAGCGTCATTTGACAAGAGAGAGCAAGTGTCTCAGGAGGTAGAACAGTCGTCTGGTAATCCGGAGGTTCCCGGTTCAATTCCCGCTCCTCCCAGGCAGCGTGTGGAAGTGTCTTAACTTAACCCCTAACTGCTCCCGATGAGCAGGGTGGCACCTTGCATGGTCGCTCGCCTCCACCGTGTGAATGTGTGACTGAACGGTTGAATGTGAGGAACACATTTTTTTTTAAAGCGCTTTGGATAAAAGCTGCTATATAAATGCACCATTTACCATTTTAGTAACATGGGTCTCCCAGTCCCTCTGCAGTAAACAGAAAACATATGTTCTGGTGTCCCGTTCCCAGTTTATCCAATTAGGACTCCACACTGGAGAAATTATATGACAAAAATGTGACCTGCAACTAGATTTAAGCTAATAATATGTGCTTGGAACAAGTAAAATAATCTGGCAAGCTAATTTGGCTTGGTAAGATCTCTTGAAATAAGTAAAAGATATCTAGGGTTCTCTCTCTTGATTAGATAAAGTGGGAACAGGATGATTTATTTGCTGTTTACTGCAGAGCGGAGGGACTGGGAGACAGTGATGGCTGTTGGAATGTGGAGCTATTTAACACTTATTTTAACAAGAAAATACCACTTACAGCACCTTTAGAGATACAAGCCAGATAGCAGAAAGGAATCCACAGCTAATGCATCAAGGGTCACAGAGGGCCTGCGACAGAGAGTGAAATGAATCCCATCTTTCTCCAGCTCTCTCCCACTCTCTCTCTCTCAATCTGTGTATACTTCTAGTAGACATCTCATCTCTGTCCCCCCACCCAATCACCTTGGAACTACAAGTGAGTTGCGAGCCCCGCTTTGTTCTTATGTGTACAGATGCAGCCATTAGTTTTCCTAACCCTTTTGCCATGACGAGCGCACGGTGGTCTAATGGCATGGGAATTAATTAGGAAACCAGGTTGCTGTTCAGTTTTATGCCGCCAGGAGGCGCAAAGTGTGTTGACTTCACTGTGTGCCTCTGTGTTGATAACAGGCGAGCCACTGCCAACGTTGACACGGCGTGACACTGACTATTACTGAGAGAGAGAGAGAGAGAGAGACTTGTTTATTGTGAATTGAAAATATGCCGGTAAAGTTGCTAAGCTAGCGAACATAATTGCATTCCTTATTTAATTCAGTAACGTTACAGTATGTTTTCAAAGAAGAGGAAATGCACATTCAACGCACAGAACAAAATGTGATGCCATTGTATTTGTAACAAACGTGTTGGCACCCTGGGTTAACGATGAGGTGAAGAGATATGATGTTGAACTTGTTGTTGTAAGTTAGAACTGTCCTAGTTGTCTCTCGCTATTACAGAGAGAGAGGCTTGTTTATTCAAGTTAGCTATAATACAGTATATATTATTATGGCCACCGTGAAATTGCATTTATCCATCGCTGTTTTCTTTTCATTTGAAAGAAATGGCCACTTCCGCCTCTGTAGCTCACTTTCGGTCACTTTCAGTACTCGGCTATGAATGAAAATACGCCTTTTTTTACTTTTACTCAAGTGTGTTTTTAGCCAAATACTCTGACTTTTACTTGAGTACGATTTTGAGACGGTACTTTTATACCCCTGCTAATATCCGAACGGGGGTTTGTAATACTATGAACTTGACTATATTGTGTGGTTTCCGCTAATAAATAGAAGAAGTTTGTTTCGAGCAACTAAAGAACCCTGGTAAAAAAAAATATGCCGAATTTCCCCTCTGACCATGCAAAGAGAAAAACAAACGTCTTTGGATTTAGCAAATACTGTATGGATATTTCTGACCTTCAAGGTCTGCGTTTGCGGATACGCTGTGTCAAAATGTCATGATCAGTCCCAGGGTGATGCTTTTGGAACCCGATAAGAGTTTGAGGATGGCTCTCCGTCAGTCGGCTCCCAGCCTCTCCCCCTAACCGTCGTTATTTTCTAATCGGTGACACTGACGCTTGTTACCCAAGGCCATGCTAAATTAGATAGCCTATGTTGTATTGGCAGTGTAGCCCTCCTTTAACCTGTGTTTGGTGTTCATGTCTGTGGGACCGGTTTATTAAAAGAGAAATGATGCAATAAAAATAAATTCCAACCAGACACTCATTGGCCTTGGCTCATTTTATGTGAAGCACATAATAAAATAACACATTCCCCCCCTACACAGTCAGTTACTATACGTGGTGTTTGGGTCCACTGGACCCAAGAGTGTTGAAATTGTAGGTGAAAAAAAGTAAATAGTAAATTGTGCACCTTCACTGTCTGCCTCCACCTGGTTTCATTTATATTTTTCAAGATAAACATGATTTATTCCACTCATGTCTTGATTATAATGAATTCTTTTTTTTGTGGCATATTTTATAAAAAAAATATTATTAACACCTTTGAAAAATTTGATCTAGCAGGAGTAAATGGCAAATATTAAACATGTACAGTATGCTGTATAGATTGCTTGTAATTGAGATAAAGTTCACATCTGTTGAGTATTTTTACATGAACTTTTATGGCTTTATTGTTTTAAAATCCCAATATTGTTGTGGGTCTACCAGACTCGTGAACACTGGGTGAGTAACAACAACACCACACAAAGGTTAACCCTTTCACTACCACATTAACAAAGGGTTAACCCTTTCACAACCACACTACAGAAGGTTAACCCTTTCACTACCACACTACAGACAGTTAACCGTCTGTAGTGGTGTGGTAGTGAAAGGTTAACCTTCTGTAGTGTGGTAGTGAAAGGGTTAACCCTTTGCGTGTGTGTGCAACGTTAAACGTATACACTGTACTTAAATAAATGACCTATTTGGAACTTATCCGTTTGCTCACCGCTCGCTCACCGCTCGCTCACCCCCCCCCCCCCCCCCCTAGGGACCACCTCCTAGCTGTGACTCAGCTTGTCTGAGAGCCCCGGGGGTTACGCCCTGGTGGTCACTATAAGCAGTGATGTGTATCTCAGACAACAGTTCGCCCTGCAAGTTAGAAGTCCTCCTGCGAGGAGGGTGCAACTCCGTTCATCATAGGGCTGGGCGATATGGCCAAAAATGATATCGCGATATCGATAGCAATATCATATCACTCGATATCGATAATTATCGATATTGTTATAAGTATACATTTTTCTTGGGCCTTCAGACAGCTAGTGGGCCTTCAGACAGCTAGTGGGCCTGAAGACAGCTAGTGGGCCTGAAGACAGCTAGTGGGCCTGAAGACAGCTAGTGGGCCTTCAGACAGCTAGTGGGCCTGAAGACAGCTAGTGGGCCTGAAGACAGCTAGTGGGCCTTCAGACAGCTAGTGGGCCTGAAGACAGCTAGTGGGCCTGAGGACAGCTAGTGGGCCTTCAGACAGCTAGTGGGCCTGAGGACAGCTAGTGGGCCTGAAGACAGTTAGTGGGCCTGAAGACAGCTAGTGGGCCTGAAGACAGCTAGTGGGCCTGAAGACAGCTAGTGGGCCTTCAGACAGCTAGTGGGCCTGAAGACAGTTAGTGGGCCTGAGGACAGCTAGTGGGCCTGAAGACAGCTAGTGGGCCTGAAGACAGCTAGTGGGCCTGAAGACAGCTAGTGGGCCTTCAGACAGCTAGTGGGCCTTCAGACAGCTAGTGGGCCTTCAGACAGCTAGTGGGCCTGAAGACAGTTAGTGGGCCTGAGGACAGCTAGTGGGCCTGAAGACAGCTAGTGGGCCTGAAGACAGCTAGTGGGCCTGAAGACAGCTAGTGGGCCTGAAGACAGCTAGTGGGCCTGAAGACAGCTAGTGGGCCTGAGGACAGCTAGTGGGCCTTCAGACAGCTAGTGGGCCTGAGGACAGTTAGTGGGCCTGAAGACAGCTAGTGGGCCTTCAGACAGCTAGTGGGCCTGAAGACAGCTAGTGGGCCTGAAGACAGCTAGTGGGCCTGAAGACAGCTAGTGGGCCTGAAGACAGCTAGTGGGCCTGAAGACAGCTAGTGGGCCTGAAGACAGCTAGTGGGCCTGAAGACAGCTAGTGGGCCTGAAGACAGCTAGTGGGCCTGAAGACAGCTAGTGGGCCTGAAGACAGCTAGTGGGCCTGAAGACAGCTAGTGGGCCTGAAGACAGCTAGTGGGCCTGAAGACAGCTAGTGGGCCTGAAGACAGCTAGTGGGCCTGAAGACAGCTAGTGGGCCTGAAGACAGCTAGTGGGCCTGAAGACAGCTAGTGGGCCTGAGGACAGTTAGTGGGCCTGAAGACAGCTAGTGGGCCTGAGGACAGCTAGTGGGCCTGAAGACAGCTAGTGGGCCTGAGGACAGCTAGTGGGCCTGAAGACAGCTAGTGGGCCTGAAGACAGCTAGTGGGCCTGAAGACAGCTAGTGGGCCTGAAGACAGCTAGTGGGCCTGAAGACAGCTAGTGGGCCTGAAGACAGCTAGTGGGCCTGAAGACAGCTAGTGGGCCTGAAGACAGCTAGTGGGCCTTCAGACAGCTAGTGGGCCTGAAGACAGCTAGTGGGCCTGAAGACAGCTAGTGGGCCTGAAGACAGCTAGTGGGCCTGAAGACAGCTAGTGGGCCTGAGGACAGCTAGTGGGCCTGAAGACAGCTAGTGGGCCTGAGGACAGCTAGTGGGCCTGAAGACAGCTAGTGGGCCTGAAGACAGCTAGTGGGCCTGAAGACAGCTAGTGGGCCTGAAGACAGCTAGTGGGCCTGAAGACAGCTAGTGGGCCTGAGGACGGGTTCTGATAACATGAACACCATCTGGGGTCCTTCAGGGACGCCGGTCGAGGGTGAGACACAATAGCGGACAGACAGGGACTCGTGTCCTGAGGAGGACATGGAAATGTTAAAGAGATTAAAAAACTTTTTTTTCTCTGTGGAAAGAGACCTGAGGAGGGGAAGATAATCTCACAGGCAAATTGCGTTTCTCATCAGAATTTTCATTAACCCTGGGACCCGCGAGGATAATCTGTGACATTACCACATCCTCACGCTCCTGCGGGGTGCTGCAGCATGAGACCCTGCACACCTTTACCTTCAGAGGGGGAGGGGGAGAGGGGAGAGAGAGAGGGAGAGAGGGGAGAGGAGGGAGAGAGGGGAGAGAGAAAGAGGGGAGGGAGGGAGAGGGGAGAGAGGGAGAGAGAGAGAGAGGGGAGGGGGAGGGAGAGAGGGGAGGGAGAGAGAGAAAGAGGGGGGAGAGAGAGAAAGAGGGAGAGAGGGGAGGGAGAGGGAGAGAGAGAGGGAGAGAGAGAGAGGGGGAGAGAGAGAGAGGGGGGAGGGAGAGGGAGAGGGAGAGAGAGAGAGAGAGAGAGAGAAGAGAGAGAGAGAGGGGGGGGGGGGGGAGAGAGAGAGGGGGAGAAGACAGGACTGTGCACCCACTGCACACAAGAGGTGGAAACCGAGCGACACTTCTTAACCCATTCTCCGCCAATCACGTGTTAAGGCGGGTTCTCCGCCATGCGTTGTCTGCAATCATGCCGTAAGGCGTGTTTGAGATCAATATTTCATATTTTCGTCATGGTATTCATATTTCACCCACGGAGTCTTGGCTGATGCTGTCTGAGCCATCACAACTCTGCAACTCTTCAATACCGCCTCCTGGTGGCCGATCGGCGAGTTGCCAAACCGGAAGTGCCCATTGGAGCTCGGTCCGTCCCCTATTTTCGTCCGCCACTCGTTTATCGTCCCGGGGCTCAATACAGACACCGTCAATATGGATCTTGCCATAACTCAATAATCACATGATTTTGGACGTGTATTAGTAATATACAAACCGGAAATGGATCGCATCGATCACATCCCATAATTGGGATCCGTTTGCTCCACTCTCATCGCCCAACGCTACGAGGAGGACTGGGGTGAGTTTCAGCGTTTTCTTTATCATTTTCGATACAAACTGCTCTGATCAATATATCACCCATACTACATAAATCATTTAACGTCGGTCATTGAATTATAAACGCCCCCCCCCCCCCCCCCCCCCCCCCTCGTTCACCGCAGATGATCAGTCATGACGTTTAGGACCATGTACAGTTGACATTTTTAATATAGCATGGATCGGTATCAAACTGCATTTGATAATCAAATATATGCATTTATGCCTATATCTCACGTTCTATGAAATACTGCAGAAAACGATAAAAACATATTTATACTCTAGACAGTATTTTAGTATGAAATGTGTGAATGAAAAAGTAAAACGTTCCTACATCCTGAACGATAGATAATTGATGTTGAATGGGCCATAGTAATGTCAATTTAGCAATACAATTTAAAAGGTTTTTTTTTATCCACTTTTTCTCCCATTTTTCTATTTTTCTCCCATCCCAATTTTCATATCGTCCAATTCAACCCTCCCCTGTCTTTCGAACGTTGTTTCTTGCCTCCCACAAGCCGGCTGCAATGTGCACTAAGTCATACATAGCACGAGTCCCCTCCGATACTCGAGGTAACAGCCGTCGCATCTTTTCACCTGCGCGGCTCGATCTTTCAGCATCGGGGGGCTGGGCTTTGGAGGGGCCCCGCCCCCGTCGCTTCTTGATTCTACTGCGCAGGCGCACCAACCGACCTGTAGGAGTCGCTGTCCACAACGCCCGATCCCCACCCTTCAGTTTCCCTCCCCGTAATACGGCCAATGTGTATTACTGTGGACGACCAGCTAAACTGAAAGCAATGTGGAGAGCGGGGCTCGAACAGGAGGCATCCTGTTCGAGCCTAGTCTCCAGCATTCGTTGCGAGCGCTTTGCCCACTGTGCCACGTAGCCGCCCCTACAATTTAAAAAGTTATAGCCGTGCAAAGAAGGTGAACAAATAGCAAAAGGTAGACAAATAGCGCTGGCAGAGGATGGTTTAGGATGATCAAAGTGGTGGCAGAGAATGGGTTAACAACCTGCCCACTATAGGGAGGTGTAGTCTGACGTCACTTTAGTTTCCCACGCT
>NC_140179.1:23941781-24013154 GCF_963971535.1 Notolepis coatsorum | reverse complement strand
ATTGGCTATAATAAGGTAATTTATAAGCCTGCTATTCTATATTCTATAATAATATTTCAAATTGCATTGGTCCGGATGGGAGAATTCAGTACTGTATCTACAAAACCTTCTTTTTA
Organism: Notolepis coatsorum; assembly: GCF_963971535.1. Taxonomy (NCBI): domain Eukaryota; kingdom Metazoa; phylum Chordata; class Actinopteri; order Aulopiformes; family Paralepididae; genus Notolepis; species Notolepis coatsorum. The sequence continues at coordinate 24,013,038 of NC_140179.1, read as the reverse complement.
ATCATCTTCCCTTTATTCATTTCCTTAGATTTTTTTGTACATGTGATCTCATGGTACTGAGATACTGAACGAGATCAGTGGCAGTTTTTCATGTCTGGTCATTTTTTAGCATGGTGTTATTCACTGTCAAAGATGCAAAGAAAAATCATAATTCATATATTCTCCTTTGTTTCATCACAATTTAAGCAAGTCTAGTAATAGACACAATATTTCTGACACTTGGGAATACATTCACTGAGGTCCATAGATGTCCCTAGATACCAAGAACATGCAAATGGGCCTTGTAGAAGTGGAGCAATATTCCATTTACTTGTGTATTTTAGGCGGATTTTCAAAAAATAGGGCTCCGGGCTTAAGAGGTTAATTAGCTAAGTTAAGATAGCTAGCTAATGTTAGCTAGTGCCAACGTTCACTGTCTGTATAGCGACATGGTCTCTAGGCTGCTTTTTTTTATAATTATTTTTGTTGAACAAATTTGAAACGGCTAAAGCGCAGGCAAGACTGCAGAGACAGGGAACGTTAGTGCTAGCTATCTTATATCTGATGATTTATAAGTTTGTGCTATAGCAATGCAATCACAGGTTCCTTTATGGACGCTGTCATTTGCAAATTGTGTGTTCCCATGCAGGAGATCAGAGTAAGACACACACACAGCTCCTCTCACTCACACACAGCAAACAAAAGACCTAGAAGTCTGTCTGGTCTGACTCATCCTCCTCTCCTCTCCCCCTACAGCTGTTGGAGATGGTGGAGCCTAGTGAGGGGATCCACGTCACCCCCCCTGGACCAGGTTAACAGCCCCATCAGAACCACAGTGCTGGGGCAGAGGCTGCTACTTTGAGTTACTTGGACATTATCTTTACATTTAAAGTTGCACTTTAGTTTGTATTATTTAATTTATTTATTTAGTTTTCATTATGATTGATTATTGTATTTGTTATTCAAAGCCATTTGATTAAGCAAGTAGCTTAAGATCCCAATTTAAATGTTTCATGAGTCATTATTTAAATTTGCTATGGGATCATGTCATGTTAAGGCAGAGGGACTAGGCGACAGGGTGACATTCACACGTGTGCAGACTTGAGGTAAAACATGCACTGCAGCCCGGAAAAGGAGCCGCGCCCACAGGAAGCAGAGATGGAGGGTGTGACAGAAATAATCGTTAGTCGACTAATCGAAAAAATTAGACAGATTAGTCGACTACCAAAATAATAGTTAGTTGCAGCCCTAATGTGGAAACACAGCAGAAAGATTTGTGAGCTGCTGTGACAAGAAAAGGACATCCAACGGAATACAACCACCATAAAGACTGTCAATCACACATATTTATGTACTATACTGATCTCCGTTTGATTGTTTTGCTTTGTTAGTTTTAACACTGGCTTTGGAAATGTAAACATACGTTTCCCATGTCAATAAAGCCCCTTTGAATTTAATTGAATTGAATTGAGAGACAGAGAGGGAGAATTATCTGACCAACCTTCTTTCTTCCCCTCTCTCTTTTTCTCTCCCTCTCTCTCACACTCTCGGTCTAACACACCTGGGAGTCATATTTTCAGCAGGCTATTAGTCTGACGCATTGTGTGGGCACGGGCAAATTAATATTTATAGCACACCGGAGAAGGTGCAGGAGGAGACTCAACCTTGACCGCGGTGTAATCAGCAAGCAACGCCGACTCAAGGCATGATTTAGAGACAGCCGGGGCAGGGAGAGTCTCACTCGATACCCACCTCTCATGGACACGCGTAATCAATGTCCGCCTCATTAAGGTCGCAACCTTTTCAGATTGGGCAGAACTTTGCAACTTTTTAACAAGATCCAAACACATGGGTTTCTTTTTCTTTTTCTTTTTTGGAGCAGGCCTGGATCATCTGATCCATCTCAAACCCTGCCCCCTTTTCTTGATCCTCCAATCACAACTGTTGCTTTCCTCTGCCGTGACACCGTGTGAGTGTCCACACTATAAGTGTCTTCTAGCCATTACCATCCCGTCTTTGGGAACGCCAACGTCAGTTTGGGAACACTAGAGAAAGACTTTCGTCTTGTTTACACATTTTCAATTCATAACATACACGACATATACAGTACTGTTACATGCACACATTTATGACATACAAGATATACAAATATACAGTAGTTTCTAAAAGAGAATATATACATTTGAGGGGGAGGTTACCAAGACAGGAGGGTAATGGCTATAACCTCTGACCGTGAAGGAACGACCCCCTGTTTGCCATGTGGACTCCTGCCTTTATCTGATCCACCTCCCATTCACACACAGCGTGGGGGCGAGGGGGGGCGGTATTAAGCTGTAAGGTGACCTTGCGAGATGAACACGTTCAACATGCCCGCGAGTAGATGTCACGTCTTTTTGTGCAGAGAATAGTACTTCCCTTAATGAAGCAGCAATTCATATCCTGCTGGAAATAGAATAGAATAGAAGTAGAAAACGTGGCCAAAAAAAACGATGCCACTGTTCCACCACCGAAACGATTCTTCCCCTGTGCCCCCCCTCCCCCTCCGTCCCCCCTTGCTGCTATAACGTTCCAATTTCCCCATAGGGGATCAATAAAGTAATAACTGATCTTATCTTGTATTTCATTAGAGATGTTACCGCTTCTACGGTAAGTTACAAAAATGCGACAAATCAAGTTCTCTCATATGTTTCACATGTTCCTTGTTATCGGATCTCAGTACTGGGGACATTCTTGATTCAGCCTGGTATCAGACCGACACCCCACACCAGTATAGGGACATCCCTACCCGAACAATAACAATTGTGGCCATGGAATGTTGTCCAACTGTCAAAATAAGAAAATATGCAACGATGTATGTGTATTCTATAACGGACAGAATATGAAAAAGATGCACCCGATGCAACCTTGAATCACTGTGTTTCTCAAGATGACTTCTTTCCACCGCACACATTTGGAGAGAGGAGGACAGAGAAAGATGAGAAAGAAGATATTACCTACCTGGGCTCCATCCTAGAGGCTAATCTTTCCTGTGACAAAATGTCATCCAATGTAATAAAAAAAGTCAACCAACGAACTCGATTCTTGTACCGGATCTCCTCTCTGGTAAACAAGAATACCCTGAAGACTCTGGCAGGAGCACTCATTCAAGGGTACTACGACTATGCTTGCACCTCATGGTACCAAAGCACCTCAAAGGTGCTAAAAACTAAATTACAAACATCTCAAAACAAACTGGTCAGACTACTGCTTGACCTTACTCCTAGAACCCACCTCACCCCTGCCCACTTTGACAACCTAGGATGGCTTAGAGTAGACGACAGAGTACAGCAACTTGCAATGGGCCTGGTCTACAAGATACACTACACGACCAAGGTACCCATGTACATGTCAAAATACTTCCCAAAGGTCAGTGAATACCACGATCACAACACCAGAGGGAGCTCCACAAATCATGTTAAACCCAGATTCGGCTCAAACAAGGCACTAAACACGTTTCGCAATTATGCCACATCAATGTGGAACGCCCTACTACCCAAAGCTGTAAAGGAATGTGAATCATTACCCACTTTAAAAATCACTCTCAAAGAACACCTACGGGAGACTGCAATTCGAAACTGGCCCCTACAAATGTCCTAACCCAGTTGTACAGTAAATTACCAAGTATGGCTTTGTCAGTATTCCAATGTACAGTGCAGTGTCCCCCAACCCCCCCCCCCCCCCCACCCCCCCCCCCCCCCCCCCCCCCCCCAACCTACTCCAATGTACAGTTTCTACGTCAAATGTATATACACTCTTTTCTGGACACTTTTTGTATCACAAACAGTACTGTATTTGCAAATCTGGTATGTCATAAATGTATAGATGTAGCAGTACTGTCCATCTGTATGTCGTGTGTGTCATATATGTTATGATGAATTGAAAATGGGGGACCCTGATGTAAACAAGACGAAAGTCTTTCTCTGGTCTGCATCCCCTTAACAATTGTATGTATTGAGCCGTACTGTACCCATTCTGCAATCTGTTAATAAAGTTTTCAATCAATCAATCAATCAATCCTTCTCCACCCATGCGGTCCTCATTAAGACGGATGTGATGTTTCTGTTCTGCAGGCGTCAGGCCGTCTCCGGCTACCCACTAGGAGCAGACACGTAGCCCCTTCTATTGCCTGTCAAAAAGAATCCTTCAGACGACGCCTAGGAGCGGAACACCGGGAGAGGTCGAGGCTGTGACTGCGGAGAGAGGCGTTTTGAATGTAAACATACTGTATGGGCCACGATGTGATCGTCTGCTAGATGTTTTCAAAACCACTCATTAACTGAACGGTTGGGGACTACTGGAATTATTTCAGTCAGGCAACTAGCTGATCTTCAATAGCCATGTTGAGATTAATTTGACACTTTCCAGGCTAACCGAGTGGTGGTTCCATGTAGAGGAATCCTGGGATTCCTGGCTTCTGCATTAACACAAAAGAACTACATCAAACCCGAAGACAAAACCTTAATTTAGTTACAATGGGCCATAATAGGCAGTGGCGACTGGTCATTGGGGGCAGGTGGGGCAGAGCCAAAAAGAACTGCAGACAAATGTTATTCAGATTTGCCTATTATTTTAGTTCATGTCATCTCTCTGCCTTGCCGTTTCCGATTGCGTTCTTCTCCCGATCGTCTCAAAATGTGCATGAATGGGGCTAGCCCCTCTCTATCAATGCAAGGTGTACTGTAGGGGGGGAAATCCAAGTGCGCATGCTCAGGGTGTTGTTTTATCATTCACATCAATTTGATGGCAAGTGGGGCTCGGAGCTCCTAGTGAAACGTCATTTCGTATTTCAAAGTTGATTGGCTGGCGACGCCTGGCGTCGGATTACAGTCGGTAAAGAAGCTTTTCATTGCTAACGGCAACTACTGTAAAACAACATAGCTAGTGAAGTTACGTCAAAATGATGGGTTTGAAACCCTGCATCTGGAGGATAAATTAGAAAACAAACGTCTCGGTCCACACACCAGCCCCGTGATATGATCATAACTCAAACATCTTGCAAAGGTGGGTTTAACGTTGATTGAGTGGTTCTCAAAGAGCAATAGCACCTGCTATTGGGAGTGCGCTCGGCCGTTTCACGGAGAATGTCCGGGATCTGCGGCAGAAAACGGATGAATTGGCCGCCACCGCTCACGATGGAACAGACGAGCCGGGCCGACGAGTAACCAACACAGGACCGGCGATGAAGGAGGCATGTGACATCGTCGTCTCTCAAGTGGAAGAGAGGTTTTCACAGAGTGACCACCTGATCGCTGCAAAGCTGGTTGAATGACAGCTCACTCTTCACACAATTTGCCCCGTCATTCCCTACATCGGAGTTTGACTGTGCTGTGAAACTATGGCCTATAGAACACGAGGAAAAGTTGAAGTCTGAGCTCATCACTTTGTACCGCAACACTGAGCTTCATACTGTTAAAATCCATCCATGACAACAACCTAGAAGAGGCTTTTGCTGAGACCGTCAGTCTGCTAAAAATAATAATAACACCTACAGTATGACGACATCGGAGTCAGAGAGGAACTTTTCCACCTTAACACATTCCTGGCCAACCACGTATATATACGTTATTGGGCGCCATCCTTAAACGACCAACCACGTATAATCGTATATACGTGTTACCACTCGGTTTCGCTCTTTTATTCTATTTTAATATCCTACTCAATGTCACGGCGCTGTATGTTGGCTGGAAACGGCATATCGAGACTCCGAAAGTGCAGTACCGGCCAGATCCTGGTATTGGCGCTGTCTCGATAATGCAGTTGTGTCACCTTTTTTTCACTCCGGGTTAGCTTTTCTGTTAGCCTGAAGCGAGGGCTTCAACCGATCGCCTGGAATACTTATTGCGACGCCGAATTCAGTATGCAGTAAAGGAATATAGCATCAGCCAATGGACATCGATCTACCAGATGGCGATCAAATAACTGGGAAATTGTTTTAGGAATCCAACCGGCCACAGTTAAGAGCGATTTGACGTCAATTTCAGCTTGATCGGGCCTTGTTCTCATAGCCATCCACCCGGTGTTGCAATAACGAATGCCGTTATTGGTAATCAATAATCAGAAACGACTTCCCCCCCTTTCATGGATTCATGGTGGACCATGATACCGATCATATGCATTTTGATTTTTAACTCTAGCTTGTGTAGGGCCGAAACGCCAATCGATTTAACGTTATTAGCTTAGCGGCCTATAACTAGCTTTGCAGGAATTACCCCAGATCATTGCAGTATATAGTTCCTATTGACAACGCTATAAAATGGGAACGTATTGATGAAAAAATATTTTCTTTATGGCATATTGAAGGGAAGGTTTATACTGTAAATTGACAATGACAATGGACACAGCAATAATATAAAATATAGATTTAGCTCTACAAACAACCTCACGCACAGTGAAACCTTGTAATGAAAAGCTGGCCTCAGAGTGAGATTAGACGGGCCCCAATGGCCCTGAATGTGTTAAAGAGGATAAGAACTTGTACCCACAATACGATGGGACAGCCACGACTTAACGCGTTGGCCATGCTGTCCATCGAGAGCCAGCTGATACAGGAGCTACAGGACTTTGTCCCAAAGTCAACAAAAAGTCACCAGAAAAAAATTATTTCCCCACCAACATTTTACGTATAAAAACGCCACTGATAATAGGGTATTTCTGTAATGACCTTCCAGCAGCGTTGTAGTACTCGAGTCCTGGACTGATTTTCAGGACTCGTGACTCGACTTGGACTCCAGCATTGACTGCATTCGGACTCGGGCGGTGCAGACGAGGACTCAGACTTGTTAATTGATGAATAGTTATTTATTTTTTAGGTAATAGGTCCTAATCATTTGGCACAAGATATTGCTGTCTAGTGCATTTGTTTGGCTATTGTGTCACAAAGTAAATAAACTCCCTTTGAAATGGTGACCGCTGTGTCATTTATGTTTAATGTAGACCTTTTTTTTTTTATTATTTGTATGTCAGCTCTTTGACTGCCAGAGTGGAGTGGATCTTGATGACTTGGACTCGGACTAGGGTAATGGGGACTCGACTGACTCTTCTTTGGCGACCCGGACTTAGACTCCGACACTGGGGACTCGAGACTCGACTCGGACTCAAGATTACAACACCGCCTTCAAGGCTGAGTGCTCATGCCTTTGCCTATCTTGGACTTGCTGTAGAGTAGATAGATCTGCTGGCATCCGTTTGCAAAATAATTCAGCTACAAATTGTTCAAGAATAGCTTTCAATTTACTTTGGGTATGCATTCGACAGGCGTTTTATGCTAAATTTGCAGGACTGTTAAGAGGTTAAGCTGACCTTTGCCGAATCTCAAGTTTCCTGTCAAATGGCTGAGTGTCTCCTCTAGTCTAGTTTACATTTATTCAGCAGTGATGGACCCGACACCACAGTAGACACTAAGCTACTACCAGTGTCTCCTCTAGTCTAGTTTACATTTATTCAGCAGTGATGGACCCGACACCACAGTAGACACTAAACTGAAGTGCAGAAAAGGCTCAATGCACATATTTAAAATGTTCTCAGTGTTGGGGCAAACCCAGGCGAACCCCTCATTCTGTAAAAACAATGCAGAAAAGACTATGGGTCTCCTTTAATATTGTTCTCAAACAAATGGAGACAGTGGTTTTGGTTCCAGCAATCCAGCCTAATATCCGAGTGTCTAACACATATTGATAAGTGGTTAGGAGTTTGCAGAGGGATTTAAAGTTGAGACACAGAGTCCTCCCCCTAGGCATTAGGCATGGTGGTTTGTTGTGCGATACTGCATATAGGTGTCGTTTTAATCACCAGAGTCAGTGTGGCATGGAGCAAGTTGGCCTTTTTTAATTACCTTACCGATTTGTGCGGTCGAGGATGGGTGAGCCTCGCCCACACTCTGGCTGTCACATGCTGAAGGGTCCGCCCCCACGCCCATCCTCAACGCTCTGCTGAACTGGTAACATTCAGCCGTCCTCTGTCCAATACACAATACATATTGATGGGAACAGGGCACTGACTAACTAACTGACTAACTAACTAACTAACTGCACAAACTGTACACAACACTGTGAACCCTGATGTGTGAAATCTACTTCCACTCCAATTCCTCTTAAGCCCTAGCCATATTTTCAGAAAATTCACCCTAAAAGTACATACCCAAGTAAATGGAAGATTGCTCCACTTCTTCAAGGCCCATTTGCATGTTCTTGGTATCTAGGGACATCTATGGAGCTCAGGGAATGTATTCCCAGTGTGTGTCTGTTACTATACTTGAGTAAATTGTAATGAACCAAAGGAGAATATCAATTATTATTATTTATTAAAAAGATTCCATCTTTGACGGTGAATAACACCATGCTAACATTGACCAGACGTGAAAAATGCTCCTTCAGCACACATTTTAAGTGTATTAAAAATCTAAGCAAATGAATAAAGGGCAGATGATTTCAGGGGTTTTTGTAGATACAGTACTGAATTCTGCCATACGGATACATGCAATTTGAAATATGAATATAGAATATCAGGTCTATAAATGACGTTATTATGGCCAAGTCATACATCTATGGATCGGGCAAAAATCTCCTCTTTCCAATGCAGAGTTAAATCTGGATTTAGTACCACCAGGCGCCCGTTACAGGGCAGCAAAGACCGTGAATTAAATCTATATTCATCGATCGTCACCTCACTCAACCTATTGCGTGCTTCGGGTCTCGAGTTACAAGATGAAATATCTGGCGAGTGTCATTTGACAAGCCGTTCGGACGGGTGACCACATCCGGTTGTGAACGGTTCTGAACTGACCAGTCAGCGCTGATGGCAAAAATTATTGACCACCGTTGTACTCAAGGAGCGTCTGCTCTGAAAGCGATCTCAGATGGGCGCTCAGAGTGGGGGAAGGTGACACAAGAAGACTAATAAATCCATTGTTTTGACTAGAGCATCAAAATGAATGGCAGCGGATGGCCATTTTGGATAATCACGCTGAATTATTGTGGTACACACATTATAAAAACCTAATTTTCCGTGGGATTTTATAAACCTTGGACCTGTATGACTATAAGACTTCAGGCTATGGAACCGTTTTGTTTTCCAGCTCCTACCTCTCAGCTGGAACCCAAAAACAGGCATCTGGCAACAAGTCAACACAAACTTAAGGAGCAAATATTTTATTTCAGTGTTCAAACCTCTGTTTCTCCATTACATTAGCACTCAGTGATTTTTCCTTATTGTATAAGAAACTTCAGCATGTTACCTTTCAAATAAGACCAGACTCATGCATGTACTACAAGTATAATACATCACAAATGCTCATTTGTTTTTAACCCCCTGAGGTCTAAAGTTTCTAGCTCCACCTTCTCAGAATATTCTCTTTTTCTCTTTTTGTTACATAATGTAAAATTACAGATTCATACCTTCAAAATAAGCCATCAATTGTCAAATTTGAGACGATAGTTTTCAATCAATGTCCTATCAAACATTCTGGTAAAATCCTAACTACTTTTCAGGATAGGACTAGAACTTGATCCAAGTTCATTCAGCTATCTGATGAGAGAACTACACTCCCAGAATTCAATGTGATCATTGTCACTAGAACCATTTCACACCTGGAGCAAAGGCCCAGTCATTCCTTTGTTATTCCAGTGAATGGACCCAGCAGGAGGCCTAGCCTAGCGACAAGCGGCCACTACATAGTTGGGTATTGAAAAAATGCTCAGTAGTAGTAGAGAGAGAGAGAGAGAGATGGTATTTACAGTACTGTACCATATAAAAAAAAAGAAGCAAACCAATAACAATTTGTGGTTGTATTTCTCTAGAATGACTAGAAGACCTTCTGGGGTGGACGCCAAGCCTGTTCACACAACAGCAGGAACTTGCTGCACAGCCGCATGAATTTATTTTCATTGATGAGGCTGGATTCAACCTAAGCCAAACAACACACATTCAAATCCAACCCTAACTAACCTTACTGTCATGCACTTGTCCTAATATACTAACCTACACTGTAGCACTCAACACTTTGATGAACATTGTTAGTTACTCAGCTGATAGAGTTGTGCCCTTCCTGATGACTTGTCGTACAGAACTTGTAAGTCGCTTTGGATAAAAGCGTCAGCTAAATGACTAGATGTAAATGTGTAAATGTGTGTGTGTGTGTGTGTGTGTGTGTGTGTGTGTGTGTGTGTGTGTGCGTGCGTGCGTGCGTGCGTGCGTGCGTGCGTGCGTGCGTGCGTGCGTGCGTGTGTGTGTGTGTGTGCGCGTGTGTGAAAGTAAGACATCCTTGACTTAGTAAACTCACTGACAGCACGTGTGGCAGATTTATATCCAGCTTTTAATTTGATCGTTTGTTTGTGTGTTTCTGTGTGTGTGTGTGTGTCTGTGTCTGTCTGTCTGTGTATGTGTGTGTGTGTATGTGTGTGTGTGTGTCTGTGAAACATGTCTTGTACTCATTTACCTCACTAAATACAGCAATGTGTAACTGTAGATTTCAAGAGAGAGAGAGAGAGCGACATTTATAATAATTATATTATTAATTAGTTTTTTTACACACACACTAATAACATGATCATAACCAAACCAATTTCAAATGCATCATCAAGTACAAAATAGATTTGATCGTAATATTTATGAGAATGCATGTTTTTTCACACTACAGGAGGAGTATGTCACAGTATGATGTCATAATCGAACATTCTAGAACATTTGTGTTCTATATATGCAACAATTCTCTGAGCATTTCCTGGCATTTTTTCAGACTACAACATCAATCCAGACTGGTTTGACCCTGACAGCACGTGTGGCAAGACTGTACAAGAAATTCCTTCTGTAATGTACTGATTTCTTTTGATTTCTCTGTTTGAGAGAGAGAGAGAGTGTGTGTGTGTGTGTGCAGGGGAGTAGCTGGGGGGGGGGGGTTAGGATGATTCCAAGGGCCCAGCAAATGCCCCAATTTTTTTTATAGATTGGGGGCCCCACATTTTTTAATAGATTGGGGGCCCACAAATTGATTCTTTCATGGGGCCCAGAATCTCCAGCTACGCCCCTGTGAGCGCACCTTTCTACTCTAGAGAGCTGTCATCACCGTGATGCGCGCTTGAATGAACTGCGAGATAACTCATAACTCGTACACACACGCACTCTGTCTCTGCCATACAGTAGTTTGTTGTTTTAGCGCGACGTGGGTATATACACGGGCGAGGATGAAAAGCATAAGACTACTTTTAATACATAAATTAACGTTCCGTCGGGTCCCGTGTATTCTCGAGAATGATAATAATAATAATAATGCAGGACCTCTTCAGATTATATTATCAACGACAGACAGTGAGAAACACAACCCCCCCCCCTCTCGCGCTGAAGAATATGCATATTAGATCACTCAGTGATTAACACCTATGCGCTGTTTGTGTGTGCGCGCGTCCATGTATGTGCGTTTCGTGACGCGATGTAGTTCTTATCGCAAATGGAGATTATTACAAGCATACCATCTAGCAAGAATTAAACGTATTTACAAGTCGTATTAGGTTTAGCAAGTTGGGGGACGTATACCTTACATGTCAAAGCACTAGAAATGGCAATTTTTCTATTTTTATCGATTTCTGAAAAGATGTCCTTTTTGAGCATTTAAGAGGGATTCTAATTCTTTTGTTGTCCGCCGACGGGTTCAAAGCTCCAGCGTGACCCCTAAGGGTAACTGGTTAAATCCCATAGCTCATTTGTTTTTAACTGGTTAAATCCCATAGCTAATTTGTTTTTAACTGGTTAAATATCATAGCTCATTTGTTTTTAACTGGTTAAATATCATAGCTCATTTGGCTTTAACTGGTTAAATCCCATAGCTCATTTGATCCGGCTGAAATTGGGGCATCTTCTAACTGGTTTCAGATCATTGTTTTGCTAAGCTGGTCATTAACCCTCAGAGCCTGGCCTCACATTAACCACAGCTGTCTGACATTAGTAATTAGAGCCCTGGATGGAAGTGCACACAGCAGCAGCAGCGACGCAGCGTCGAACGAAGACGAGGCAGCTTTCCTGCGGGAGTTGTCAGAGGAAGGTCCTGACCTAAGAAATCAGCCAACAGAATGCTCAGTAGTAGACCATAATTCCTGACACAGGAGACATCCGACTGGATAGCTCGATGGCCGACATGATGAGGAAGAATTCTCTCTGCCCACCAACACCATCAACTAGGGCTGAACAATTAATCAACATTTAATTGAAATCGCAATATGGCCTAGTAGTAGTGCAATATCCAAATGACAGGTGTGGGGCAACGTTTGTTATGAGCAAACCACGTGTCAAAATACCATTTTAACCCCTTCACTACCACTCTAACAAAGGGTTAACCCTTTCACTGTGACAATACAGAAGGATAACCCTTCCACTGCCACACAACAAAGGGTTAACCCTTTCACAACCACACTACAGAAGGTTAACCGTCTGTAGTGTGGTAGTGAAAGGGGTAAATGAAGCATCGTGGAGCTGCAGAGATGATCCAGGCCAACAGATCATATTCTACAAACTTAATAAGTTAACATCCTTGTTTGGTACGGACGGAGCTCCACGAAAAGCGCACCGTGTTCATTTTAATACCACAACAGGAGGTGAAGGAAGGGGAAAGGACGAGCGTGTGACACCCCGTGCTCCCCGGCGGAGCAGGAAGAACGGACAGACACTAATTACAGCATCAATTCATTAACGTATTACAAGTGAGAATTAATCATTTCATTAATACTCGGGGCAATGGCAATGAATCATAACACTGGTGCACCCCGACTCCGGGAGGTGCGGTTTGGGAAAACGAAAACCAATTAAAATCCGCAGGAAAAAGTTTGAGGCCAAAAGCTTAGGGTGGCTTAAAAGTAAACACCCACACAATAACCATACTTAAAATTCAATTATGTAGCAGCCATACTGCTATAGAGTAAATCCACTGATGGTTCCTTCCTTCATAACTTTTGCCTACTAATTATGGAGCCTCCTGAAGAGACTACACTGCGTTTCATTAATTACTTACTCTTCTCCTATGCGCCGACATACTGTACCCCCCCCCCCCAGGACAGTTCAATCTGTATTCGTGCACATCCACCACTGTCCCCGACAGCTGCACCAACGTGGATTTTCACGGGGATATCTGGGTCCATGCTTTGTTTCCAACTGTTTAGCACTACAAGAATTATAACCTAATTAGGGGTTTTTAAAAGCTCACAACAAACATTTCATTAAGTCCATTTCGAATCGGTCTCAGAATCATCGTCTTCACAGCGGTTCCAGCTAAAATGGTAATTGCGCTTTACAATTTTTTTTGTTCCTCACATTCACTCACACGTTCACACACCGACGGCGGAGGCGACCATGCAAGGTGCCAACCTGCTCATTGAGAGCAATTAGGGGTTAAGTGTCTTGCTCAAGGACACTTCGGCACGCTGACCGGGAGGAGAGGGCACTCCGGGGCGCTGCATGAAACTACTTGCTACAAAACAAAAAGATATTCAGAGAAAACAATTAAATGTTATTCTATGTTGAGTAAAATTATAATCTACTGCATTTTGAGGTGAAATTTTAAAGTCGTTTAAAATGAGTGATGATCTCTGCCGTGAGTGGTTTCCATGGTAACTAAGGACTGGAGGAGGGTGCATGTGTAGAAGGGGTCAGGTCTCGTCAGTCTTGTTAGTTACTGCATATATATATATATACATGTGCAGTATATAGTGCTTTTATCCAAAGCGTTTTACAATTTGTACCCATTCACGCACACATTCACACACCAACAGCGGAGGCGACCATGCAAGGTGTCATACCCGTCTACTCTACTGTACATGTGGATTGTGGACTAGGCCCAGGGCTCCAGAGTGCGACTGTTTTGGTCGCACTGTGCACCCAAAAATCAGTGCAGTGCGACTGAATATTTCCCCTTGTCGCACCGGTGCACCTCAGATAGCAATACAATGTTGACCGGATGGGGGGGGGGGTCGTTTATAATTCCGTGGCCAACGTTAGATGATTCATCTAGTGTGGGTGATATGATAATTAGAGCAGTTAGTATTGAACACGTTAAAAAATAACGCTGAATCTTACCGTAGCTTCCTCATAGCGTTGGGCGATGAGCATGGAACAGAAATATTCCTATTATGGGATGTAGAAATATGCGATCCATTTCCAGGTTGTATAATAGTATATACGTCCAAATCATGTTGTTTATCGAGTTATTGGTAACGGATTGCTATCCGTTGTGTCTAGCTCGAGTCCTGGGACTATTACCGAGTGATCGGACCGAATTGGAATGAGCACCAGCTTCCATTTCCTGTTTCCGCTCTGGGCGATCCGCCGATCGGCCACCAGATGGCGCTCTTGAACCGTTGGAGAGTTGAGAGGGGATCAACAGTAGATCTCAAGTCTCCGGGGGAGAAATATGATTTCGATCACAGATTTTTGAAATATTGATATCAAAGACGTGGTACGGCGTCTTTGGCAGAATGAGCATGGCGGGGAATGACGTGGTACGGCGTTTTTGGCGACCATAGTGTTAATGATATGAAACGGGACCTGCATGATGCTTTTTTCTCTATTCAATAACGTTTACCCTGAGGTAATGTTGCTCATTTACAATAAAGTTATAAAACTGAAAAGTAAGCTACTTACATTCTTGACGCTATAACTCCAGCTGTAGTTGTTTACATAGCTTGCATAAAACTGTCTCGAGGTTCCATAAGTTCATAAAAAAAAATATTTAATTTTAAGTCGATTATTAATTTGAATATAGAATATTCATTGACAGCCCTACTTAACACTTTGAGTGCCACGCCGGGTTTTCCTTTTTACCCCCTTGATGCCACCATCCACTCCCAATGTTAACGTTAATATCGCCTAATCTATGTTTTAAATTATGGCTATGTGTCTAATCTGCCCGTCGCTTATCAAAGACTCATTTTCCAGTCAACATTGGCAAGGCAGATTGTATTTTTATCGCTTCATTTCCGTTTGATAGCATTTTGAAAATCACCCGTTTTCCGGGGAAAAACAACACATTCTATGATAATCGCCTTTTACTGGAATATTCCAGAACGTTAATAATAATAATAATAACTTTATTTGTATAGCACTTTTCATACAGAGGTTGCAGTTCAAAGTGCTTCACAACAGCAAAAAATACAGGCATAAGCGAGCATAAAAAGATAGACAGGTAGAATCACAGTGTTTCACATTAGGATCTAGCATCCCAATAGGCTCTCCGCTTACAGTTTTCAGTAACACAAATAGTAAAAATAGTTTAAAATGATTCAGTTTAAAAATAGTCAAAATTATAAAATAGAACGGACATAAAAAATACAGGCATGAGCGAGCATAGCAAGATATGGCAAATCACAGTGTTTCACATTAGGATCTAGCATCCTAATAGGCTCTCTATTCAGTAATACTCCTGTAATTCATGAACAAATAATCACAGTGTTTCACATTTGGATCTAGCAAATAATAAGAATAAAATGATTCAGTTTAAAAATAGTCATCAGTAAGAAGTAAAAAGTGCTCTATTCAGTAATACTCCTGTAATTCATGAACAAATAATCAGTGTTTCACATTTGGATCTAGAAAATAATAAGAATAGTTTAAAATGATTCAGTTTAAAAATAGTCATCAGTAAGAAGTAAAAAGTGCAATAACCGACACATGAATTTGATAGGCAGTGTAAAAGAGTAGGCAGGGTAAGAATAAATACAAGTTGTGTCAGGATATCCCTGACGTTGTCATTTGTCGGCCTATTTATGAATAGTTTTCAAATAAACGCTAGATTATCGATAGTATACAGTATGTGTGCGCACGCACGCTCGTGCCGTGCGCTGATAATCGCTGCCGTTATTTCCTCATGGCTTTTACAGTCAAAACAGCTATATCACATATAGTGGAAACGCTTATATCTCCGTGAAAACGAGTCTGATTATCCTAACACTGATAACATAGCTTCCTTACCTGAGGTCAGATGGTATCCAAATGGTTTATTCCAATTTCCTATCGCCATTCGAAAAGATCGATAAATGTATTGATCAACCGTGTATACAGTATAGAACACATGATCCGCGCGGCTCAGAGGCTCCAGAATGAACTCTGGTAGACCCCGGCTGCATCAGTGAGAAGTAAAATGTGGAGTCAGAAATCCGTTCTCCCATTCACTTTCATTGAGTCCATATCAAAAGGGTGATTTACCATCTGGGAGACAATAGGGGGTGCTTTTTTCAGATCTGAGCGCCGGCGGTCCCTGGATCTCCAACGGTAGGCTCACGTGATGCAATATGATTTCAGATCGCTAATTTTAAAAAATAATAATAATAACCAGAATATTCTCGGGCGTGGCACTCAACGGTCGGGGCGTAAACCCGAATATTCTCGGGCGTGGCACTCAAAGTGTTAACAGTAACTGCACACTACATAACCCGAGTGGAACATGGAAAGCCAAACTTTTCCCTACTGTACCGAAAACCCATACTGAACTGTGACTTAAAAACCGAGGTACGTACCGAACCGTGGTTTTTGTGTACCGTTACACCCCTAGTGTGTATGTGTAGCGTCTTTTTCCCCCATGGCCATGTGCATTCTGTTCATCACCTTGACATTCGTATTCGCTGAATGACGGGGTAAACAAAATAGCCATGTGCAACTGTGAAACCTGAAACCATGCCCACTCCTCATTGAGCGACACCACAAGTTCACTTAGGCCCTGTTTAGACGGAAACGCTAGCAGGTGAATCCGCAATTTTTTTTCTTTCGGATGTGCCTTTTGTTTATACAGCAACGGCGTTTTTACGGGGAGAAACCGCAAAAAAGTGAGACCACCTTCCTGGGTGGAATTCCTAGAAACGATAAACCTTTGCGCTATCATCTAAACTGTCAAACCGCATAAAACTATGACGAAAGGGTTCTCAAGGCTCTCGTCGCGCGTACTGCTTACATCACAGGCATGCGCCAGTAGCCTAGAAGCGTAAACAAAGCATGTCTGATTCTATCCATGGCGATCACCTGAAGGCCACATTGGCAGTACTTTTAAATACACAAGAATCTGTCCCGCGGCTATCGCAACTATTAGTGACTGGAGCCACTGTCTGTGAGTGACTCTGCTTTGGTCCAATCACATTCCCCCACCCACAGTCTGCGAATCAGAGGCAGAGTAGGGCGGGTCTTCACAGCACGTCATGTGACATATGCGCCAATCATGTGACAGCGGGGCTCCGTCGTCTCGAGTCTTTACAGCCTCGTCTGCACGCAGAATTCCATCCCAAAACACTAGTCTAAACGCAACATTAGTAGCTACAAGCTCGTAATTGAATTAAAATGAAGAGAACTATAGATAATCTTTTTGTAAAGAGAAATGTTGCATGCTTGTACCCGTCTTATTCCTGTTTACAATCATTAAATCATTAAATAAAAATAAAATCCTCAAACTAAATCCTCAATTTGAATAAAGTCATTAATCTGATTAAATTAGTATTTTTCTTTTATTAAATCAAATTTCTTTAATGAATATAACTCATCAGTTTCGTCAACAGAAATAATCCAATAAGGGCACGGTTGGTATGAAAGTGATGGTGACGTTTTATAGTATAATATTATAATATTAGTGTAGCCTAATCTTTAACTGCAACTGTGAAGAAAACCCCCATTGGTTTAAACTGATTAAGGCGAGACACTACAGGTGACTAGGGTAAAATATTTAACTAATAGATATCACAATGAAACTTCCCCAGTTGATTACTTATATTAAGACAAGACTTTTTTGTATTACAAGTTTTCTGAAATTGTATGTTTAAATATGCAAATGTTTTTAGGAATAAAATGTGATATAAATCAGGCTATGAATGAGATATCAACAAACCCTTCTGCAAATACCTTCAGAATATAGATATGCATAAAACTGGAAGGTTTGGTGTATGTGAGTGGTACTGAAGTGGAGATGTCTGGCTCAGAGTAGGAGGAAAAACTAATTTTGAGAAAACAGATTTATGTTGTATTGATTTGTATTAAAGATTTGTATTGTAAAATTATGTATATTGATTTGATTTGATATTTTTTATTTTCGTGTCTTACATACAGTACAGATGTATGCCCAGCCCATATGGGCTTACAAGACACACAACAATAAGTATATAATAATATACTTGACCAATTACTTAACAAATGACATAGACCAAGATATATATATTTTCCAAGACCAAGTATATATATTTTATCTGTTTGTATTTCATGTGTTTTGGATAGACTACAGATGGAAATTAGCTTCTGCTAAATCTGGTGCAAAATATTTTCATGTAACAATGATTAATGTTATGCACATTGTCTATAAATAAATAAAAAATAAATAAAAAAGGCCTTCAACTGAACAGAACCAGTCATTTCCTGGGTCCACACCAGGCAACCACAGTAACACATCACCCACACACTGCCACCAGTAACTACCACAGTAACAGTTACTATTAATCTTGACTAGATGTCCATGCCCGCTCCATATGTAGGACCCTCAATAGTTTCCTGCTGGTGTCGTTTTTCTGGCTGTGCTCAGACTCTTGCGCCTACGTTTTGCACTGGCGGTTGTGATGGCCTCCGCTTTTGCGATTCTGAGCATATCAGTGTCCTTCATTGAATCCACGGTAACATAAGTGCTATGAAGCCACAACCTCGCCATAACACTAAGCATGGCAGAGGCACCTTCGTTGAAAGTGGAGATGGCCATACTGGCTGCTGCCTCAACCCTGCTTTTCCCCACAAAGACTGTGTTTGGACACCGCGTCCATATAACAGAGTTGAGGCACTCATTTGCATTTTGAGTGCCTCCATGCTGCATTCGCTGCAGCAGACTGTCACTTGACATGCGGTGGTAAACTGGTATTAGTTTCCTCCCCACCTCTCTTGTTAAAAAATTTCCAGCATGGCATTTGTGGCTCTCCGGTGTTTTCCCATTCTCCTCTGCTTTGCTATACCAGCACCACGAGAGACTGCACCTTTTGTACATAGGGTTGTCATCAGTGGACATGGAGTGGAGGAGACCTGCCCATATTGCGGCCTTCATTTGATCGATTGAACCCTCGTTATCCAAAATTGCCCCCCTATAATAATTTGCATTTATTCGCAGTCAGTTTCCCCACACCTTTTCCTCCTAACTTACCCTCTGTACTACACTTCCTTAGTGCTGTACCCATTCTCTTGTGGGCATGATTTATACACTCCAATTTAATGATTTCCTGCCCAGGGTATGGGTCCAGTGCAACTACCTCCCTAAATGCTGTACTATCCCCATCTGATAGCATCTCAATGTACCGCACCTGGTGGCGATTCACAGATCTAGCCCACATCCTTTTTGCTGACTCCTTCTCCGTTGCCTTACTTGAACCGGCAAAGTTTTTAGCACAGTCTTTGTGTGTCTCTCTCCAGCTGTCAAACTCCTGCTCTGTTACTTTCTTCTGTCGCTTGGCATTTTCCTTCAGGGCACACGCATGGCAGTAGGATGATAGGACCTCATAGTCCAGTGTTTCTCAAAGTGGGGGGCGCGCCCCCCAGGGGGGGCGCAGAGGCATGACAGGGGGGGCCTTGAGATTTATTAAAAAAAAGAAAAAAAAATGTATTACAGAAAATTATCACTAAAGTGCTATCTGTTGCAGCTGCACTGTTCTCCATGAAAATACCATTTCTCAAAATCTGAAAATCATTATTTAATAAAACACAGAAAAGGATCACCAAGTTACTCTGGATAAAAAAAACCTTTACAGACAACATTGAGACAAAGCTTCCTGACACATCTCCATCCAAACTCTTGGAAGAACTCTTTGAAATCTCATCTGATACCACCTAGAGAGCTAGTTTCAGAGTGTGGTGCTGAGTACCAAGTATCTCATCTCATGGCCCACCAAGTATCTCATGATGCAGCAGTTAAGGTGTTGATACCATTCAGCACCACATACAGTATCTGTGTGAAGCTGGCTTTTCATCCATGACAGCTCTGAAAACAAAATATAGGGCCAATTTGAAAGGTCACGATATTGGTGTTATTTCAATCAATTTAAACATGGCCCATTTCATGACTATTTTGTTGGGGCGAGGGGGGGGGGGCCCAAAATATTTTGGTCCGCCAAAGGGGGGCCTGACAGAAAAAGTTTGAGAAGCACTGTCATAGTCTATCACCAGTCCTGTAAGGAGGTCAACGCACACGCCGATTCCATAATGTGAAGTGAAGCCTCTTTTTTGCCAGGTGCCATCAAAAGAAACACTTATGTTTATGACTGCATCTGGATCCTTCCTCAGCAACTCTGCCACATCTGGGTCAACATCTGCATATGCCTGCCTGACCTGCTCCCTGGTCCTGTGCAGTGACTCCAGGCCTCTCTCAATTTCTGCCACTAAAATGAAACCCCTAACAGAAA
Organism: Notolepis coatsorum; assembly: GCF_963971535.1. Classification (NCBI taxonomy): domain Eukaryota; kingdom Metazoa; phylum Chordata; class Actinopteri; order Aulopiformes; family Paralepididae; genus Notolepis; species Notolepis coatsorum. The sequence goes on along the minus strand of NC_140179.1, from coordinate 23,992,639 downwards.
TGAAAAATATTTTCAATCATTATTTTAAAGCACATTATATTTCCCACCATATCACAATATATTGTAAAATATGCAAATAATATATTACACACCAATATAATTACCATGGGTAAATATATAGGGACTGTACATCTGATCAACTTTTCTTTTTACTTTAGTGGTAGAAACATAACATACAATAAGTATATAAAAAAAAAACAGCCATCTATTCCATATATACAACACAGACAGAGAGAGAGAGAGAGAGAGAGAGAGAGAGAGAGAGAGAGAGAGAGAGAGAGAGAGAGAGAGAAAAAAAAAGTGTGTGTGTGTGTGTGTGTGTGTGTGTGTGTGTGTGTGTGTGTGTGTGTGTGTGTGTGTGTGTGTGTGTGTGTGTGTGTGTGTGTGTGTGTGTGTGTGTGTGTGTGTTAAGGCTGTCCCTTAATTTTTTTTTATTGTATTATTATAGATCCTACGGAGGGCGGCATTGCATAGTCTATTGGTGAAAAACATGTTTACAGTGGTGGCTGTTCATGTAAACATGTAATTAAACAAAGCACTCAGAAGAAAATAAACAAGCTACTGCATCAAAGTTACTACTTATGATAAACAATAGCCCTTGCACACCGCAGTCACGTAAGGGGCTAGATAAACAAAGGCATTCGTTTTGTGGCATTAACGTTATATAGTTAGTGTTACACATTCAATAACATCAGCATATTATTTACCCGAACATGGCAAGTAGCAAGCATTACTCGTCCTTCCGTTGCTCATAGAGCCCTGAGTTGTACCCATTCTGCAGTCTGTTAATAAAGTTTTCAATCAGACACATGTATAGAAAGGCTTTGTTTTATTATAACATTCGTTGCAGTAAAATCATTATGCCTCGTTTGGTCATCCTCATCTACGTTCTCGGCGGGGAGCTAACGTATTAGCTACGGTAAGTCTGTTGTGCTTCTCGCAAGCAGATCAATGGCGGCATTGCCGGAAGTAAAAAACTAATAAACGCTTGCCGATTGGTGGTAACAGCAGAGGCGGGTGCAAGCGGTGTGACGTAATTGGCAGAATCGCCTGACGCCTGTCAATCAAAATTGTTCTATTGCATTGGTTGAGAGCTCTGGTTGAGACAATAGTATCCAGATGCAGCCCGGCAGACCATACTGGTTGAGCCGAGCGCCGCGGGGGACGCGCCTCTTCACATCGCCTCAACGCCCGCGCGCCTAATTTTAATTTTTTTACCGAACGTTCAAACCCATTAATTAAAGTCTGAATGTCAGCATAACGAACGAACGTTCGGGCCAAGCCTTAGTGTGTGTGTGTGTGTGTGTGTGTGTGTGTGTGTGTGTGTGTGTGTGTGTATACAGGATGTGTATGTGTGTGTGTGCACACACGCATTCATCCATTTAGAGAGAGTTCTTCTTATCAACCCTGTTTCCATAACGGTCACTCTTTTATTGTTTCTGGTATGTTTTGACGTGAAGTCCAGGGATCCCCAACACTTTGCTGATCTTTCTGAGGGCTGCATACCCCAACCCTAACTCGTGCGCTAAGAGGACCATGCGCACATTCACATCAAACGCCACATCGTTCCTGGTTGAGTCGTGGATACGTGTGGATGTATAGACACTTTTGCGGTACTGATCTTTTTGGCACAGACTGCACTCAATTATCAAACTGCTACAGAACCCCCGATTCTGCGGATCGATGATAATTTGAAGCCCTGTCCCCGCGCAATTAGGACATATCAACACGCGGATCAGTTCATTCAAGCGGGCTACATGAACTATCAGCCACTGCTGTGTGACGAGGCTTGGTGTTTGTTCACCCCCGCTGTCTAAACACTCCTGCTTTCCAATTGACAGCTTACGCATCGATGCGCTTTGTGAAGGCATTTCATCTTCTACTTTCTTTTTGTTTACACCCTCTTGCTAGCAACAATTGTTGTTGTCTTTTCTGGGAACTCTTTACGCCGAGTTTCCTCACTCGCTGTTTCGGCATTTTGACAGATTAGGGTCTCCCGCGGAATGAATCTCCCGTGGCTCACAACAGCATGTCAGAGCATGTGATGCATCTGAACCAATCACGCTATCAGAAATCTGCACCAGCCCAATGAGAGCTCGGTGCTTGTGACAAGCCCTCAGCGCGAGACAGCTGTACCTCATAATGCCGTTGATCTGAATTCGGAATGCTGCAAAATCAACAGGCGCAGCGTGACAAAGTGTAGTAAAATAAACATCTAAATGTGTATTTTGAATGTTTCCTTTCCAATAGTCTGAAAAAAGACATGTTATGGAAGCAAAATAGCACAAAATCTCAAAATTGACCAGTGCATCAAAAAAAGTTTTTTTTTACCTGCCGTGTCTCGCCTTAAGGCCCTCCCATAGTCGAGCAGACTGTACACAGAGCAGACTCCGCGGAGGTCCGCGCAGACTCTTTGAGCTTTGATCTCAGCGGACAGCAGACCCACAGCAGAGTCCAAGTGCGAAGCTCCTATTTTCTGACGAGCGGACATCCGCGCCGCTGACTTGGTGTCACACAAAACGCTGCTCGCCGTTTTGGTTGACATCGAACTGCATTTAATGTGATGCCGATCTGCATTTTACTCTGACCACTAGCTCCGTGCCAAGAGAGATGTTTGAATGGCTTTTCTAAATGAAGTGTGTAAAATTGCCAGTTTTATTTCAAAATATTGGAAACGGAGATAACATAGAATGTTATCTCCGTTTCCAATATTTTGAAATAAAACTGATGCTTTTATTTCATGCAATGCGTGTTTGTCATTTCAGCACCACGCGCTGTCCACCTCAAGCCTATATACCTGTTATTCAAGTGCGTAAAACTGCCCGTTTTATTATCGAAATATTGGAAACGGAGATAACATACTTTATTTTGACATCGGATGACGACGACATGACAGAAGTTGAACAGCGTGGGGACAATTGTGTAAACTGGCGCGTGACATGTAGGAAATTGGTCCGCGGAGGTCCGCTCGACTATGAAAGCTCAAAGAGTCCAGTGGACCTCCGCTGAGTCCAGTCCGCGTACAGTCTGCTCGACTATGGGAGGGCCTTTAAATTCGAATGTTGATTTAGAATTCGAATGTCAACATTATGATCGAAGCTTCGAAGCATTCGGTACAGCCCTAGTACACATATATATATATGTGTCATATATATCACTAACACCCGGTCCCGCGAACACATCACTCCTGTCCTCCACTCCCTCCACTGGCTCCCGATCAAACACCGCATTAACTTTAAAACACTACTCCTCACCTTCAAAGCCCTCCACAGCCTGGCCCCCCCCTACCTGACTGATCTCCTTCTCCCCTACCGCCCAACCCGTTCCCTCCGGTCCTCCTCCACTGCCTCCCTCACTGTCCCGACATCCAAGCTTAAAAACTTCGGAGATCGGGCCTTCTCTCGCACTGCACCCCGACTCTGGAACTCCCTCCCCCAGTCCATCAGAGACTCCCCTACACTCTCCACCTTCAAAGCTCGCCTCAAAACCCACCTGTTCTCCCTTGCCTTCAACCCCCCCCACCCCTAAACCCCCCCCTCCCCTCCAACCTGATCGATATGTCTCTAGTCTTTTTTTTGTGCCATCAGGCTGTCTCCCCCGTTCCCCCCATGGTCTCATGTTCCTTTGTTTTTGTTTCTTTGTTGTTTTGTTTTGTTTCTTTGCTTTCGCCTCTTTGTTTGTACCCCTGCTCCCGACTACTGTCAGCGACTTCGGGTTATTGAGAAGCGCTATATAAATTAAATGAATTATTATTATTATTATTAGTATATGCGTCTTATCTTTTGTGTTAGTCTTTACATTTTATATATGTGACACAAAAATGCGTTTTTCTTTTGGCCAGGTAGATTTTTCCCATCTACCCGCCATTGGCCGGTGAGTCAACATTATTTTCGGGCCCTGATTACATATATATTGTTGGTGCTCCTTACATTTTGGTGGGTGCTCCTACATTTTTGCTGGTGCTCCCAACTTTTTGAAGTTGGGAGCACCAGTGCTACCAAGTAAAAAAGTTAATTTCAAGCCCTGTTAGATAGATACCTGTGTGTGTACACATGGACTAGGCCTAAGATGGTTAGATAGATACCTGTGTACATGTGGACTAGACTTAAGATGGTTAGATAGATACCTGTGTACATGTGGACTAGGTCTAAGAAGGTTAGATAGATAACTGTGTACATGTGGACTAGACTTAAGATGGTTAGATAGATACCTGTGTACATGTGGACTAGACTTAAGATGGTTAGATAGATACCTGTGTACACATGGACTAGGTCTAAGATGGTTAGATAGATACCTGTGTACATGTGGACTAGACTTAAGATGGTTAGATAGATACCTGTGTACATGTGGACTAGACTTAAGATGGTTAGATAGATACCTGTGTACATGTGGACTAGACTTAAGATGGTTAGATAGATACCTGTGTACATGTGGACTAGACTTAAGATGGTTAGATAGATACCTGTGTACATGTGGACTAGACTTAAGATGGTTAGATAGATACCTGTGTACATGTGGACTAGACTTAAGATGGTTAGATAGATACCTGTGTACATGTGGACTAGACTTAAGATGGTTAGATAGATACCTGTGTACATGTGGACTAGACTTAAGATGGTTAGATAGATACCTGTGTACATGTGGACTAGGCCTAAGATGGTTAGATAGATACCTATGTACATGTGGACTAGACCAGTGGTTCCCAAAGTCGGGGTCGCGACCCAAAGGTGGGCCGCGAGCAGCCACGGATGGGCCGCGAGATGATTTAAAAAAAATAAAATAAAAACATTTTTTTTATTTTTTTTTTTTTTTTTTTGTCAGGCCACTGAACTTAGAAGCAGGCCAGGACAGTGTTTTTAGTTGTATTCTAAAATTCTATTCTATTGTATTCTAAAATGTGACTATATGGTTTTATATTAACTTAATAAATAAACAAAAACGAAAAATCTACTTATTTCAACGAACATTTCAAACTAAATAACAGATTATGCACATAAAACGCTGAAAACAACCGAAGCAACAATAGTATTTTAATGAGGCTATTATTATTATCATTATTATTTTGCAACAAGTTAGCCCTCTCATAAATAGCACATATAAATGAATAACTAACTTGAACTAACTTAATAGGATTGAAGTGATATTTGGCTTAAAAAATCGGTCGCATGACAAAAAAATAAAAATAAAAAGCCTGACGATGTGCATTGGGCCGCGGCTCTCTGACGCCTTATTTTCTGGGCCCCGGCCTGAAAAGTTTGGGAACCCCTGGACTAGACAGATCCGACGGACCAACTTATACCAGCTGCTGAAAAAAAATCACTCCCTCCGAGTTGGAATGTTTTACAGAACAGGGATCAGTGTGTTGACATAGAAGAACTAACCTGGTGGGACTGCAGACACTGGTTCAGGTGCAGACACTGGTTCGGAGGCCACCACTGCCTCTGGTGCAGCCACCTCTGGTTCTGGGGCAGCGGCCACTGCCTCTGGTGCAGCAGCCACTGCCTCTGATGCAGCCACCTCTGGCTCTGGTGCAACTACTGGTTCTGGTGCAGCCACTGGTTCTGGTGCAGCCACTGGTTCTGGTGCGGCCACTGGTTCTGGTGCAGCCACTGCCTCTGGTGCAGCCACTGCCTCTGGTGCAGCCACTGGCTCTGCCTCTGGTGCAGCCACTGGCTCTGGTGCAGCCACTGGCTCTGGTGCAGCCACTGGCTCTGGTGCAGCCACTGGCTCTGGTGCAGCCACTGGCTCTGGTGCAGCCACTGGCTCTGGTGCAGCCACTGGCTCTGGTGCAGCCACTGGCTCTGGTGCAGCCACTGGCTCTGGTGCAGCCACTGGCTCTGGTGCAGCCACTGGTTCTGGTGAAGCAGCCACTGGCTCAGGGGCAGCCACCACTGGCTCAGGGGCAGCCACCACTGGCTCAGGGGCAAGAGCTACTGGTTCCACTGGGGGCTGAGGAGGAGGAGCAACTGGTTCACATGTGGAGGCGGGAGCAATGAATGCAGCCAGGGGCGGAGCAGCGGCGAGTGGGTCAGCAGCAGCAGGCTGCACGACCAGAGCTTCCACTGGAGGCTGCGGAACGAGCACAGGCTCAGCAGCAGGAGCAGGAGGGGGGCAGGCGAGGGGTTCCAGTTCAGGCAGGGGCGGAGCAGCAGCAGCGGGTGCCATAATTGGTTCAATTAGTGGGGGAGGAGCAATGGGTTCAATTATGAGAGGCGCTATAGCTTCAATTACAGGGGGAGGAGCAATGGGTTCAATTATGGGAGGCGCTAAAGCTTCAATTACAGGGGGAGGAGCAATGGGTTCAATTACAGGGGGAGGAGCAATGGGCTCAATTATGGGAGGAGGAGGTGGCATAAGCTCAATTTCAGGGGGAGGAGCAATAGGAGCGGGAGGAGGAGGAGGTGGAGGTAACGTTACCAACTCGACAGCCTCATAAGCAGGAGCTGCCACAGCCTCAGAAGCAGCGATAGCCGTACTTGGGGTTGGAAGAGATGGGAACACCATGTCAATGATGGTGGATGCTTCTACCTGTTCCATGGAGGGTGTAGGAGGAGGAGGAGGAGGGGTGGCCACGGTCTCCGTGGCAGGAGGAGGTGCAACAGGCTCTACGGGAGGAAGGGGGGGCAGGGAGGTGACGGGGTCAAAGAGGGGCAGGAGGAGAGGTTTGGGAGGGAGGGGAGCGACGGTGGGAGGGGGTGGGGGAGGGACGCTGGGGGCAGGGGTCCGCGGGGGAGGAGGAGACGGCTCCCGCATGCGGTTGATGACATTCTCAGAGAGCTGCAAGAGACGGAGAGAGAAGAGGACAACAGGTCAGGCCTGGTTTACAGTTATACAGCAAGTTTTATTTATTTTATAACTTGTAGGCTACCATAGCGCAGGCTCATGCCAGCAACGTTACGTTAGTGACTTGGTTGAAACGTGATTCCAGAGTGATAAAGTAAAGTGGAAGGAAAATGCATCCTCGCCATCTCCTCTTGACTGCGAGCAGTGCTCTGCATGTCCGGCTGCACTGCCACTGTCTGTGTCTGTGTACGGGTCTGGTCCAATCACATTCGTCAGTGTTTTCCCCCCTCACCCACATTCTGCGAATCAGATGCAGAGTAGGGCGGGTCTTAAACAGTCAGAGTCAGAGCAGAGTTGACAGCGCATCTACAGTAGCCTCGCTCCCAGTTTGATCTCCGTGAGATAAATGTAGCTACTAGCCTATTTTCGCCAGCAGGCAGCCAGCAGAAAAAGATGGCATTTTCAAAGATGGTCAGTAAAAGAAAAGTCGACTGCAATTCAAAGGTGAATGGACTGAAAAATATGCGTTCATCCTGAGTCCCAGCACCAAACCAATGTGACTATAAGCCAAGAAACGGTAGCTCTTGTGAAGGGTGGCAATTTGAAAATAATGTATGACTGTGATGGAGACCATGTTTGAAGGCAAACAAAAGCAAATCCCCCTCAGATAGCACAGCAACCAGAATAACTGAAATACTGGCTGGTGATTTGATTAAACAGCTTTGTGATAAAATAAAAATAAATGCACAGTGCATTTCCATAGCTGTGGATGAGTTCACTGACACCACTGAGAAGTAGGGCTGCAACTAATGACTAATTTGGTAGTCGACTAATCTGCCGATTATTTTTTCGATTAGTCGACTAATCGAAAACCAATGTAAACAACAACAAAAAAAAAAAAAAAAAAAAACGGATTTTTTTTTTTTTTTTTTTTTAATGACCTATCTTTGTGAAAGTGGCTTCTCAGCTCTGGTCCAGCTGAAGACAGAGCAGAGGAACAGATTGGACATTGAGCATGACCTCAGAGTTGCTTGTCTACCATCACCCCAGACTTTGAGACTCTTGTCAGGACCAAACAACAACATCATAACATGATGATCCCATAGCAAATTAAAATAATGACTCATGAAACATTTGAATTTGGATCTTTAAGCCACTTTAAATGAAAATGTATTTGAAGAACAATACAGCAATCACTCATAACAAGATAAATAAATTAAATAATACAAATTAAAGTGGAAGTGTACTTTAAATAACTTTTGTTTGCTGTGTGTGAGAGGAGTCCGTGTGTGTGTGTATGTGTGTGTGTCTTACTCTGATCGCTGTGTGAGTGAGAGGAGTGTGTGTACTGTGTAATTTGTGTGTGTCTTACTCTGATCGCTGTGTGAGTGAGAGGTGTGTACTGTGTAATTTGTGTATGTGTGTGTGTCTTACTCTGATCGCTGTGTGTGAGTGAGAGGAGTGTGAATGTGTGCGTGTCTTACTCTGATCGCTGTGTGTGAGAGAGAGGAGTGTGAATGTGTGTGTGTCTTACTCTGATCGCTGTGTGTGAGTGAGAGGAGTGTGTATGTGTGTGTGTCTTACTCTGATCGCTGTGTGTGAGTGAGAGGAGTGTGTATGTGTGTGTCTTACTCTGATCGCTGTGTGTGAGTGAGAGGAGTGCGTGTGTAATGTATTGTGTGTCTAGTCTGATCATTATCTCCTGCAGGGGAACAATGTTTTCAATGTCCAAAATTTGCTATGGGATCATCATGTTATGATGTTGTCTGGAACCCTGAGAAGCCACTCTCACAAAGATACTGTAGGTAGTGCACAAAAAAAAAAAAAAAAAAAAAAATTAAATAACGTTTTTTTTTTTTTTTTTTTTTGACTAATCGACGCAACAATTTCTCGTCGACGATTTTTTATAATCGACATCGTCGATTATGTCGACTAATCGTTGCAGCCCTACTGAGAAGCCTATGTTCTGAAGAACCATTCATGTTCTGAAGAACTGTTCATGTTCTGAAATGTTATTGCTAAAGATTGATAAGATTGGATCAGTTGTACTTTTTTTTTGAATACTTGAAACCCTTTTTTTGTGGAATATTTGATGCGGCCCAGCCTCACCCAGACTCTACCTCCAGCGGCCCCCAGGTAAATTGAGTTTGAGACCCCTGATCTACGGTATACGCAACAGTGGCTCAGGAGGTAGAGCGCGAGGTCGTCTGGTAATCAGAAGGTCCCCGGTTTGATTCCAGCTCCTCCCGGGCAGCATGAACGTGAGGCACATGTTGTAAAGCGGTTTGGATAAGAAGATGCAGTCGATTTACTTAGTGTGTGTGTAGACAGAGGTGACAAGACAGTAGGGCTGCCCGATTATGGCACAGAAATAATATTCACATTATTTTGATTTGAAATCACGATTATTAAAACACAATTACTCATTGATTTGAGAATTTGTTGGACCTTTCTGGACCAAAGGCTGCCTTTCTGTCATCTTCTACAAGTTACCAAAGGCTGCCTTTCTGTCGTCTTCTACAAGTTACCAAAGGCTGCCTTTCTGTCGTCTTCTACAAGTTACCAAAGGCTGCCTTTCTGTCATCTTCTACAAGTTACCAAAGGCTGCCTTTCTGTCGTCTTCTACAAGTTACCAAAGGCTGCCTTTCTGTCGTCTTCTACAAGTTACCAAAGGCTGCCTTTCTGTCGTCTTCTACAAGTTACCAAAGGCTGCCCTTCTGTCATCTTCTACAAGTTACCAAAGGCTGCCCTTCTGTCATCTTCTACAAGTTACCAAAGGCTGCCCTTCTGTCATCTTCTACAAGTTACCAAAGGCTGCCCTTCTGTCATCTTCTACAAGTTACCAAAGGCTGCCCTTCTGTCATCTTCTACAAGTTACCAAAGGCTGCCTTTCTGTCATCTTCTACAAGTTACCAAAGGCTGCCTTTCTGTCATCTTCTACAAGTTACCAAAGGCTACCTTTGTCATCTTCTACAAGTTACCAAAGACTGCCTTTCTGTCATCTTCTACAAGTTACCAAAGGCTGCCTTTCTGTCATCTTCTACAAGTTACCAAAGGCTGCCTTTCTGTCATCTTCTACAAGTTACCAAAGGCTGCCTTTCTGTCGTCTTCTACAAGTTACCAAAGGCTGCCTTTCTGTCATCTTCTACAAGTTACCAAAGGCTGCCTTTCTGTCATCTTCTACAAGTTACCAAAGGCTGCCTTTCTGTCATCTTCTACAAGTTACCAAAGGCTGCCTTTCTGTCATCTTCTAGTTACCAAAGGCTGCCTTTCTGTCGTCTTCTACAAGTTACTAAAGGCGTTTCAAAATAACGTGCTGTGGCTCCCTCCTCCCTCTTGGCATGATAAACCACTGGTTGCTGGGGGGGGGGGGGGGGGGTGCACCACTGTGAAGAAAGGGTGCACTCGCTGCATTTACAACACAAAGCAAAATGAAAACAATAATCATTTTTATCTTCATTATCTTGTTCTCGTGATCATGGGAAGCCAACATCGTAATTGAAATTGAAACTTGATGATTCGCCCTATAGACCTGTTTGCTGTATACGTCAGAGCAGGGAGCGAAATTAACTTTTTGACTCACCGGCCAGTGGCGGGTAGATGGGAAGAATCTACCCGCCAAGCATATTTCTTACCAGCCTTTTTTTTTTTTTATAAAATATATATATTATATAATCATACTTGTAGTTGTATTATCTGCGAGACATCGCCACCACGCAACAAGTCAAAATGCTCGCTATCTGCAAACAGCTCCACTGTCTGTGTGTATACTCGAGTAGCCTCCAGCTCCAGCAAGGATTCTCCGGCGCTGCAGCTAGGCCCTATACTCTACATTCAGCATGCAAGGATTCTCCGGCCCTATTGGTATAACGTTACTGTGCTTTGGTCAAATCACATTCAGCATGCCCTCAAGCTAGAATATGCATTGAATCAATGTTATAAGACATTGATATCAGGAGCTATCTGTAGCTACTGCTAGCCCGCTAGATAACGTTACTTAAGACAACGCCTCAGTGAACTATTTAGTTTACTGGGACATATAGAGCTAACGTGAGCCTCGCTGCCACTTCTTCCGCGGTGAGTTGTCTTTTTACCGGCCGGCTTACTCCTTTAATATGGTTCCACATACTGTATCAGTGATTAATGTTATTTAACGTTATTACATTTCGCTAACGTTGGCTACTCGGCGTTAGCTAGGTGGGGGTAACGTTAGCTGAGCTCCCTACAGAGCAGAAGAAGAGCGTGTAGCGGATGTCACGTTGGTAAACAAGCCAACGAGATGACGCGCCGTGAGAGACGGGTTTGCCAAAAACTGCGACTGTCGTAAAACCAAAACACACCGCAGATTTTTTATTTTTACATTACTATTTGGTACTTGCCACACGGCGGGCAGACCTCTCAGTGGCACCCGCCAAACGTAAAAACTGACCGCCAATGGCGCTTGGCGGGCTCCAATTTCGCCCCCTGTGTCAGAGTCAGTCTGCGCAGTGTGCATTTGTTAGCCGTGTTAGCGATCTAAACAATCAATCCATGTCAAAGCTAGATATGTAAAAGGTGAAAGACTCACACTCACAGCCACGCTGATTTGGCTAAATGACATCCAGCCGTTTTCGTTTGAAACTACTTTTAGTCAGGGGAGTGTCATGGTTTCTCCTAGAGCCATATGAAATCCGCGTTCACGGAATCGCGGACGGAATCGCGGAATTGACCAATAAAAATGGAATCAACTGCAAAACGTGGAATATTGCAGAATTTGGCCTAATCTGGACTGAAATTCCGTTTTTGGGTGGAACGCTTGGTGCACACGCGACCGGGGAGGCGGACGCTAGAGCGGGTTACACACAACACAGGCAGTCTCCCAAGCGTCTCGCTGCCTCGGTGTTTACATCGTCAAGAAGCTAATAAATTCCCCAATAAGCCCTCAATTCAGAGCAGAGCAGTATCCTAATGACTTTTATGCCTCCGGCGATAAGGTGTTTTGCTAATTCTGTCAACGTTCCGTGGACTGGAGCCACAAAAACACTTGCGACACTATTGTGATTAAATAGCTATAAGTTATAGTATAACGTTAGGACATGATCGCTTCTTGCTAAATCTAGTGCACCCATCCATTTGTTTAATGCAAACGAGTCATTATACACTGCCCTTTATAATCGAAATAAACTTAAATAGCTATGAAACGTTTTACAGTACATAGGACTATAGATGGAAATGATAGCTTCTTGCTAAATCTGGTGCAATCCATTTGTTTAATGCAAACGATTGTCATTATACACTGTCCTTTATAAACGAAATAAACTAAAGGTGCCTAAATTATGCATTACTATATTTCATCACAATAAAATAGATATAGCTAGGCTACTGACATTGTGATAATGTCAGTAGTAGCTAGCTGTATCTATTGTTTACACTTGAAATGTGTATTTTTATTTTGTCACAATATTATTTGAAAAGTATTGTGTAAAATGTAACTGTATTTCTGAGTTGCAGCACTTAAAAACATTAAATGGACGTTATATCATATTCAATTGTAGACATTTATTCATTCCCACTTATTAGACACTATTTCTGATGGTAAAATGAGCATAAAAAGCAAAATACAGAATTCTGAAATATTAAAACGGAAAAAACGGAATTTGGGAAAAAATTAAATGGAATTTGGAAAATAATAAAACGGATTTCATATGGCTCTAGTTTCTCCATAGAGCCTTGTTGTACTTCTTTTAGCGTAGCAGCTCGTGCAACTTGACTCAGTTGGTATTTCTGATTGGCTCGAACACGGTATGTTTGTAAACAGCGAACAGGTCTATAAGACGGTACACACATCGCATGGCAGCAAGTGAAAGCTGGCCATCTGATCTACAGGCAAATAATAGCCTTACCTTGGCCACTAACACCTCTCACCTCTCACCCTACAGTATATTTAGCCTAACTTTAACTGGCAGAGGACAGGTTTGATCTGTGAACACTTCCACCACGCAATAAGAAAAAAACACATTGGTGTGTTGGTCTACAGGTGTGTGTGGTTATATATAGGCTAAATACGTACTATTACTCAGTAGTACTAATTCATAAATTGTGTACCCAGTTTAATCACCTGTACATTGTAGATTACTATTGCACTTTACTGCAACACTAACACTAACCCATGCATTCTACATGCACGCACTCACTTTAAACATTCACCTCTTGACACTCTTTAACAACACTACACCATATTTGATCTATTTATTACAAAGATATTTTCACTACATCTCTAGCAAATGTTTGCATTTTGTACTTTAGTTGTATATATTTGTGTAGTGTTACATGTTTACTGTATGAAGCACAATCTTTAGGGGGCTCATACAGAACCAAGCATTTCACTGTGATGTAATAGCTGAATAAAACAAAACTTGAACATGACTTGTTACATTTGCACTTGATTGATTGATTGAAAATGTTATTAACAGATTGCAGAATGGGTACAATACAGTACGGCTCAATACACACAATTGTTAAGGGGATGCAGACCAGAGAAATACTTTCGTCTTGTTTACATCAGGGTCCCCCATTTTCAATCAATCTTGACATTTATGACATACCGATAGACAGTACTGCTACATCTATACATTTATGACATACCAGATTTACAAATACAGTACTGTTTGTGATACAAAAAGAGTCTAAAAAAGAGAGTATACATTTGAGGGGGAAGAAACTGTACATTGGAGGAGGTTGGGTAGGTGGTTGGATGCCAAACGTAATCTGGTTGTACTGTACTTGTACTGTTGTATGATGATGACAGTAGTACATTGGAATCTTATCTAATCTAATGTCAACAACGCTAGGGGTTCAGCAGGTGTATTCTGGGTGTATTCGTTATTATCTAGCTCTAGCACACTCTCAGGAGCAAAACAGAAAGAAGCATTTCATGCAAAGTATTCTGTATTTCTGTATGACAACTAATAAAGAAACTTGAACTGTACGTGTGCTGTATGATGATGATGATGACAGTACATTGGAATCTAATCTAATCTAATGTCTAGGGGTTGTTCAGCACAGCAGGTGTATTCTGAATGACAGGTGGGCGTGATGAGGCTAACCACTCACTCCAAGTCAACCAGCGTTAGCCGACTAGCTAGCATGTAGCAAGCTAACCATAACGTGTGTCTTACCTTCAACATAGTGGACGAGGACGACTATAAGGAGCGGCTTTGTTTATTAAATGCAGCCGTGTGACATTTTATTATTACCGAGTTGTTACCGGGTTTCCCCCCCGGTGTCACCACTCACCCGTATGCCCTTCACCACCGTGATGTTGTCGTTCTCATCCGACTCGAAGGAGACTTTACGCGTGCTGTTGTTCGCCCCCATGATGTCAGACCGCACTGATATCCGATAACGCGACCACTCTCTACATGCAATTATTATTATTATTATTATAATTATTATTTTTGTCTACGTTGTCGTCCAGCCGGTGACAGGAGGAGTGTGTCTGTAGGGCGGCACGCAGTGGTCTGTCTCCACTTCCTAGATGCGCGACATCTTGTAGAAAGTGAGAGCTCATTGGAGGAGCTTAGAGCGCATCTGTACAACGATGGTGTTCATTGGTTATGGATTATTATTATTATATCTGACATAATATAAGGGGGGAGTCAGAGTTCACGGTTCACTGTTATTCTGAGTTCACCGGTGTCGGTGAATGTACAGTTTCTCCCCCCTCAAATACTCTCTTTTGTAGACTATTTTTTTGTATCACAAACAGTACTGTATTTGTAAATCTGGTATGTCATAAATGTCTGGATGTAACAGTAGGCCTACTGATATGTCGTGTATGTCATAAATGTCATGATGAATTGAAAATGGGGGACCCTGATGTAAACAAGACGAAAGTCTTTCTCTGGTCTGCATTCCCTTAACAATTGTGTGTATTGAGCTGTACTGTATTATACCAATTCTGCAATCTGTTAAATAAAGCTTTCATTCATTCATTCATTCATGACTGCGTGACGTAATTATGTAATTACATTAGATATACAAATTTGAGAATGTTTGAATGGAAAATACGAAAGAATGTACATGTACAGTTTCTTCGTCAAATGTATATACTCTCTTTTTTAGACTCTTTTTTGTACTCACAAACAGTACTGTATTTGTAGATCTGGTATGTCATAAATGTCTATAGATGTAGCAGTACTGTCTATCTATGTCATGTATGTCATATTATGTTATGATGAATTGAAAATGGGGGACCCTGATGTAAACAAGACGAAAGACTTTCTCTGGTCTGCATCCCCTTAACAATTGTGTGTATTGAGCTGTACTGTACTGTACCCATTCTGCAATCTGTTAATAACATTTTCAATCAATCAAACGTAATTATGTAATTGCATTAGATATACAATTTGAGAATGTTTTTAATGGAAAAAAATACTAAAGAATACTAGGCAGGCCTACACGTCATTAGAATTTCAAAACCTTATTATAGTGGCATGTAAAATAAGGTGTATTTGACTCTATTTACAATATTTCGATGTAGGGATTAAGGAAAGTTGCAAGAAAAAGGCAGCTCTAAATCAAATCTACTGGCGACCAGAATGTAATAGAGATGTTATATCACCCATAATGCATCTCTATTTCCCTCCCCTCTGTTTCTCTGCCTCTCTCACAAACACACTCACACACATTCAGTGTAAATGGTGTATTTATATAGCGCTTTTATCCAAAGTGCTTTACAATTTGTTCCTCACATTTTACCCATTCACTCACACATTCACACAAACACGGCCGTCCTATAGGGGCCATACAGGCGGCCGCCTAGGGCTAGGAGCCTAAGGAGATATGTGACGGCAGCGTGAACGTGGCTGCTACACTAAAGCAGCAGAGGCTGACAAGCACCAAGCGGCAGTTTGTCTATTATGATTCATGTGATGAGCCTCTCACAGATGCGTTAAAGAGGTCAGAGGTGACATTCTTTAACACTGTACGTCTATTGAGAAAAGGTTTGTCTGACACTTGATGAACTGTCAACTCTGTGTGAGACACTTGTAGTGCTGTTCTAACAACAAAGTGTGATCCTGACATTAATGGTATAGGGAGCTAGCCCAGGACTTACCACTATTGCCTTCACCCACTATGTGTCCCTGCTGGACTTGCTATCATTAATTCACACCCAGCATTTGAAAGAGGTTTACCCCATTCTCTGGACAGGTCTTCGTATTGCGTTAACCCTAGCGGTGCAGAGAGGAGCGTTTCGAAGCTAAAGCTAATTTACCAATGATTTTAACATCTTTATTTTTTTTGTTTGATCTACTTTTTCTCCAATTTTTATATTTTTTCTCCCATCCCAATTTCGTATCGTCCAATTCTACCCTCCCCTGTCTCGAACGCTGTTAGGCCATGCCTCCCACAAGCCGGCTGCAATGTGGACGAAGCCTTACATCACGTGTCCCCTCCGGTACTCAAGGAAGCAGCCGTCGCATCTTTTCACCTGCACAGCGCGATCTCTCAGCGTCGGGAGTCTGCGTTTGGAGGGCACGCCGCCCCCGTCGCTTCCTGATTCTGCTGCGCAGGCGCACCAACCGACCTGTAGGAGTCGCTGTCCACAATGTCCGATCCCCACCCATCAGCTTCCCACCCCCTAATACTGCCAATTGTATTAGTATGAACGACCAGCCAAGCTGATAGCAATGCGGAGAGCTGGGCTCAAACCCAGCATCTCCTGCATTGGTGGTGAGCGCCTTGCCCACTGCACCACCTAGCCGCCCTAATATAAATCTTTTCAAGTACCACCAGCAGTACCACTAAGTACCACTAGTGGTACGCGTACCACAGGTTGAGAACCACTGGCTTAGATCTTTTGTACACTTGATCTCAATACACCGTCTGTGTATTGTCGCAGTGAAAGGGTTAACCATTTGGTAGTACGGCAGTGAAAGGGTTAACAGGCTAAGACGGCTTGAAGAAATATAGGCTACTGTGAGTTATACTAAGAAATATACTGTGAGTTATATTGAGACATACTGTGATTTATTATGCTGTATTACTGTGAGTTATACTGAGAAATATACTGTGAGTTATACTGAGAAATATACTGTGATTTATAATAATAATAATAATAATAATAATAATAATAATAATAATAATAATAATAATAATAATAATAATAATAATAATAATAATAATAATAATAATAATAATAATAATAATAATACATCAATTTTGTATAGCGCTTTTCCGAATGCTCAAAGACACAGAGCAAAATAAACAATACAGTTTTAGTAAAAGAAAAAATAATAATTTAAATAATGAAAATGAAAAAAAATTATATAAAAGGTGAGTGAGGAAGGAGTTCAAGGCTTGAAGGCAAGGGTAAAAAGGTGTTTTTTTAGGGCTTTTTTAAATGATGAGAGGGTGTCTGCATGAAGGATATGTTTGGGCAGGGCATTCCAGAGGGTGGGGGCAGCTGCAGCGAAGGCCCTGTCGCCCCCCAGGTCCGGAGTTTAGTCCTGATAGGTTGGAGATGGGTTTCTTATACTGAGAAATATACTGTGAGATATTTCTTATTTTACAAATAATAATAATTGTCACGTTGCTCAGCGTCCGAGAAACACTGACAGGTGAAATGAGAAGTGTGAAATCTGCAAACAAAATCTATTTCACCAGTTACAGTGTTTCTCTCAACTCTCTTACAGTGTTGAGCAATATGGCGATTCTTTTTTTGACTACAAGGGGGGTTCTGGATCTCGCCTAGGGCCCAACAGAACCACGGGCCGGCCCTGCATTCACACACCAACAGCGGAGGCAACCATGCAAGGTGCCAACCTGCTCATCGGGAGCGATTAGGGGTTAGATAACTCAAGGACACTTCAACACGCTGCCAGGGAAAAGCGGGAATCAAACCCGGGAACCTACGGATTACCCGGCGACTGCTCTACCTCCTGAGCCACTGCCGCCCCCTGTGTTCCCCCCACCTCCCGCTTCTCTGGATAATAGCTTTTCAAACGTGTACAATGACGCCAGGTCGGTAACAATCGACGCAAAATGAAAGAGATGCATTTCCCCCAAGATGAATCTCTCACCTGCACAGCAGAGTACATAATGAACACCCAGGAGCAGGAGCCTCAGACTCTGCTGTATGCCGAGTTTATAGAATGGAGAAAATGGATTGAGCAGTGGATTGCAAAAAGTATATAGCATCATAATAGTAAACAAGAACCTACTGGTTTATACCTGCTGTGAGACTGAGGGATATTACTGCTTGGTTCGTTGTTGTCATTTCAAGTGTAATATTTGCTACAATGAAGAGGCGTGGACAGAGAATGTGTGTGTGTGTGATTTGTTGGGGTTCTAAGTTGGACACAGAACCTGTGTGATCTACGTTCAGAACAGAGCTTCCGCCCTGGTATGGAGTAGATGCAGTCCATTAATTAAAGAACAAATAACACATTCATATTTAATATTTCGTTGTCATCATGTATAGTTCCTAGGATAATGGAAAATAGCTCATGTTCTCCCATTACATAAAAGTGGAGAAAGAAGTAATCTAAATAACTACGGACCAATATCCAAGCTATCCTGTCTAGCAAAGATCTTGGAATCACCTGTAAATGACCAACTCAAAGCTTTTCTATTAGATCACTGTGTATTAAGCCCACATCAATCCGGTTTTAGAACAAAACATAGCACTATCACAGCCACAAGCATTGTGCCACCCTTTTTCTAGATTTGTCAAAAGCATTTGACACAGTTGATCACTCTCTTCTACTGCAAAGAACCTCACAGCTCGGGCTGTCGTTGTTTTTAGAGACAGGATCATAATGAGGCGTTTGACTAATGACTAAATTGGGGATATGGGAGCAAAGGTAAAAACAGCCCACTTCAAGCATTTGTTGTTGTTGTTGTTTTTGTTATTGATAAGGAAATTAACTCATTCAGCGCCAGGGGGCGGGGCGCCAGGGGGCGCTAGAGCGCCATCGCTTTAATCAATGGGGAGACTGCGACATTTGCGAGTGCTTAAAATATATCTTATATTATAGCTATGGGTCTAATACACCCGTCGATTGTCAGCAGTGATGCCAGTAACGCGTTACTAATTGTAATCTGATTACTTTTCCCCGAAAATAGTAATCTAACGCGTTAATCTTTAAAAGCCAGTAATCTGATTGCAGTTACTTGTCCAAGTGGCTGTGCATTACTATTTCGTTACTATCTCATCATAAATTCATAATGCAGGCGGAATGCAGTATTTTATTTCGTTTTCGACAGTCAAAAATACATTTTGAGCTGTTTTTCTTATTTGGGAGTGACGTGGTGTGGCAGTGAAAGGGTTAAATACAAGAATGTGTCCCGCGGCGTGACTGGTCCCTCTGTCTGTGAGTGACTCTGCTTTGGTCCAATCACATTCCCCATACACAGTCTGCGAATCAGAGGCAGAGTAGGCAGTGGCGTCGCGTGGGTAAAATAACAGGGGAAGCCAAAAAAAAATTATTAAAAAAATAATTATTCAATATTTGTATTAATTTTTTTTTTTTTTTTTTTTTTTTTTTTTTAAGTCAAGCAGTCACCATGTACACTACAGTATGGCTCGGCGGCCAGTCAAACGTTATTTTTATTTATTTAACAGATTGCAGAATGGGTACAATACAGTACGGCTCAATACACATTTACGATGAATTGAAAATGGGGGACCCTGATGTAAACAAGACAAAAGTCTTTCTCTGGTCTGCATCCCCTTAACAATTGTATGTATTGAGCTGTACTGTACTGTACCCATTCTGCAATCTGTTAATAAAGTTTTCATTCATTCATTCATTCACACACAATTGTATAAGGGGATGCAGACCAGAGAAAGACGTTTGTCTTGTTTACATCAGGATCATTAATACTGCTGGAGCATTGGTTAATTTTTGGTCCGATTTTTCCTTGCGCGATTTTGCGCGCCGCGTGGGAGCAAATTCGAGACACATATTCGGTTGCAAAAAGGTGTCCCACGGTCTCCTCTATGGCCGTGAATATTTTCACGCGGATCGGAATCACGGCGCGCCCGTGGGACACTTTTCCGTTTCGGCGAGTTTATTCCACGCTTTCTGTTTTCCTTTTCTAAGCATTTTAGGGGCTACATGTGAATCAGTAAAAGTTGCGGGACGCCCAGATGTTTCCACGATAGAAAGCTCGCGTGGATCCCATAATAGGCTCACTTAATACAGCGTTTTTAAAATCACGCGACATTTTCAGGGTCGCGAGCCGACCTTTTCCCCTCGTTTTCGATGATGGAAGTGATTTAGGAAAAGCTTCGGCACGCCGAGAGGTCCCCGTGGATTTAATCTCGCGAGGATCGGGGCAATATTCGGCCCGTGGGAACAGTTACGGGTTAATACAATGTTCAGAGTGCAGAGGGGAAAATATGGCACCTGCCCCGCCTCCAGGTGGAATATTATGCTGAACGTCTTCCTCCCAGCTCCGTTTTAAACTTTTAGGGTGTGGCCCAGTGGCAGTCAGCTCGAATCTGATTGGCTAGGATCGGATTTGGAGTTTGGACTCACTCTATAATGCTGGAAGAATGGAGAAAGAGACCTACCCACTGCTTCTCTCCTATACTAGCTGCAGTAGTGAGCACAGTCTGACAGTGTGTTAGAGGGAGTGAGAAGGAGAAGAGGGAGACATTAAAAAAAAAAAAAAAAAAAAACACAGATGCACAGATGAAAATGAATGTAAACTATATTAAAAAAAAATTATATTTTAATTTTTTTTTCTTTTTCTTTTCATATTTCATATTTCATAATTTGATATAAAATTTATAGGGAGGCATGGCTTCCGTTGGCTTCCACAAGGATTCGCCACTGAGAGTAGGGCGGGTCTTCACAGCACGTCATGTGACATATGCGCCAATCGTGTGACAGCAGGGCTCCGTCGTCGGAGAATTCCACCCCAAAACGCTTGGCAAAATTAAAAGTGAAACCGCAAGATGACTTTTGCGGTTTCTGTTCAGAATTCCACCCCAAAACGCTCGTCTAAACGTAGCCTCAGTCACTACTTCACGGCGGAGGAAACAAAATACTGTCTACCGCTAAAAACAGCACATCCAATTGCATTGAAAGCATCTGGAATCACAACACTAGCCGACGCTTCGACTAGGTACAGGAGGGTTGATGGTGGCAGAGCAAAAGCTCTTATTTGCCAGATTTACAGTTAATTTACATGTTAAAGAGAGACTGATTGTATGTTTATAGAGAGACATTTATAAAAACAATTTAATAGTTACAGTTGATATAATTGAATAGTTCAGCCTGCATTTGTTAGATGTGATACACTGGTTTTGTAAAACCACTGGCTGGCTGCTCTAATGCTGTGAGCATCATAGACTGTTGCTTTACCATACTTGATGGTACAGAAGCTGAAGCACTAGTTTAACAATTTACGTTATGTGCAGAGAAACAAGTTAAAAACAATTTATGCACTTTCAATAAAGCGTTTAAAAAAAAAGATTGGGGGAACGACAACGACTTCGTAACCTAGTTACTTTCAAAGTAACTAAGTTACTCTGATAATCAAGTAATCAGTAAAGTAACTTAGATTACTTTTTAAAGGAGTAATCAGTAATCAGTAATCAGATTACTTTTACAAGTAATCTGTGGCATCACTGATTGTCAGTGAGTTGCTTCCAGTCAACATGCACAAAACAGATTGTTTTTTCATCTGTACATTTCCGTTTTATACCGTTTTGAATATGAGTATAGTTTTGGTGATTCTTAGTAATCCCAGGAAAAGACGCAATAATAGCGTTTTAGTGGAATACACTAAACACTAGGGCTGTCCCCGACTAAGGATTTGTATAGTCGACTTGTAGTCGCCAAAATGAGCCGACAGTCGACTATTAGTCGACTATGAAAAAAAATTATAATAAAAAAAAAGTAAAACATTTTTAATTTATTATTTTAGTATTCCATTTGGGCTGTGGGGTGCTTAATGTCTGAAGGAGTCGACGGAAGGCTTCTTGTTCTCTGCAAAAGCATGCAATTGGTCCACTGATGGATACATGTTGATATTTGTCTAGTCTATGTTCATTAGATGGGTGAAAACCTCTTTCAGTGCCTCTGTGCCTGTTTTCATAGGCGGTTAGCCTCTGGTATGCGTGCCATTAGTGTTAGCCACGCTTCTAGGCCTCTTTTCTTTAAAAAAATAAAAAATAAAAAATTATTGCATTAGACTAAGAGGTTGGCAGTCGACTACGGCTCCTTTCGATCGATTAGTCGACTATTCGACTAATAGGGGTCAGCCCTACTAAACACGTTGTAATTTTTCACCTGATTATCGAATCTTCCTGAAATCAACGCTAGATTATCATTATTATGTCTCCTCGTGCATACATGAAATGGCCCTCATAGCGGGGCGCTTGCACCCCCCACCGCAGCCAACGGTAAAAAGCACAACACATTCAAAAATAATCCAATTATCTGATCGCCATTCCAAATACTGCTCCCACATAGTCCGGCATTGCATATGAAGGGGGGGGGGGGGCGGCAGCATCGCAGATGTAACGTTGTAAACGCTAGTCCTGCCGGAGTATTTAAACCCCGCCCGCACGGCTCAGATCGGCCCAGAAAAGAAACTAATGGAGTGCAATACCGTAGGTGGCGGTATTTGCCCTTTTCCGAGCTCAGACCCATTCCCAATGATAACATCAGGCTGGATGGATGAAAAATGTATGGATATAGCTAATAAAAGAAATAACTATTAAAACCTGAGTTAACGATCGTTTTCCCTTTTTTCCGATTTTAATATCCTATTCAATGTCAGGGACCTGTATGTTGCCGTTAAAGGCATACTGGGACTCCGAAGGTGCAGTACCGGCCATATCCTGCTAGTAGGCAGTATCGAGAGTGCAGTAAACCCTGTTCCAGACCGGGTGTAATACTCAAATGTCTCCGGACGGACTTTTCTAGTAATGGGAAACCTAGTTTTCGGGACCCCCGATCCATATGTTGTGGTGGGTTATGTCGTGGACCAGATGGGCATAGGAGGGACCAGATGGCGATCAAATAATTGGAATATTATTTTTAGAATACCACCGAATACCACCGACCACAGGTAAGAGTCCATTCTCTTCGGTTCAAATAACAAACTCAGCAAGACCGACGGCTTCTCAGTTACAGTGGGTGACAATATTGTCACAAGGAAAGATGAAATTACCTACCTGGGGTCCATCCTAGAGGCTAATCTCTCCTGTGACAAAATGGCATCCAATGTAATAAAAAAAGTCAACCAACGAACTCGATTCTTGTACCGGATCTCCTCTCTGGTAAACAAGAACACCCTGAAGACTCTGGCAGGAGCACTCATTCAGGGGTACTACGACTATGCTTGCACCTCATGGTACCAAAGCACCTCAAAGGCGCTAAAAACAAAATTACAAACATCTCAAAACAAACTGGTCAGACTACTGCTTGACCTTACTCCTAGAACCCACCTCACCCCTGCCCACTTCGACAACCTAGGATGGCTTAGAGTAGACGACAGAGTACAACAACTTGCAATGGGCCTGGTCTACAAGATACACTACACGACCAAGGTACCCATGTACATGTCAAAATACTTCCCAAAGGTCAGTGAATACCACGATCACAACACCAGAGGGAGCTCCACAAATCATGTCAAACCCAGATTCGGCTCAAATAAGGGACTAAACACGTTTCGCAATTATGCCACATCAATGTGGAACGCCCTACCCAAAGCTGTAAAGGAATGTGGATCACTACCCACTTTCAAAACCTCTCTCAAGGGACACCTACGGGAGACTGCAATTCAACACTGGCCCCTGTAAATATCCTAACCCAATCATTCCAACCCCCTCCAATGTACAGTCATTTACCTAGTATGGTTTTGTCAATAGTTCAATGTACAATTGTGTTTGTTTGTACAGTGTCTCCTCCCCCCCCCCCCTCAATGTACAGTGTTACTTGTTTATACAGTATGCCCCCCGCCCCCCCCCCCCCCCCCAACCACCTCCAATGTAAATTACCCAGTATGGTTGTCAATATCCCAATGTACCCAACCCCCCCCACCCAACCTCCAATGTACAGTTTCTACGTCAAATGTATATACTCCCTTTTCTTGACTCCTTCTGTATCACAAACAGTACTGTATTTGCAAATCTGGTATGTCATAAATGTATAGATGTAGCAGTACTGACTATCTGTATGTCATGTATGTCATATATGTCTATATGAATTGAAAATGGGGGACCCTGATGGAAACAAGACAAACGTCTTTCTCAGGTCTGCATCCCCTTAACAATTGTATGTATTGAGCCGTACTGTATTGTACCCATTCTGCAATCTGTTAAATAAAGTTTTCATTCATTCATTCATTCAAGGACAATCTGACGTCAATTTCAGCTTGATCGTGCATGGTTTTCATACCAATCCCCCTGATCGGCGTGTGTTGTGGTAATAACGAATGCCATTATTGGCAATTAATTTATCAGAAAGGACCCCCCCACCCCTTTCATGCATTCATGATGAAACATAATACCTATCATATGCATTTGATTTGAAAATAATAGTGTGTCCAGGGACGAAACGCCAATGGTTTTAGTAGAATTCATGTTACGCCCTATAGCCAGCCTCCCAGGAATTAGCCCGGATCATTCAGAAATTATACTCATATTCACCACGGGATAACACGTGAACGTATTCATGAAAAAATGCATTATTTTTTGCATCTTGAACGGAAGATAGTTACTGTCAAATGACCATGGTATTGTATCCATAGCTATAATATAAAATATATATTAGATAGATTTCCAGTAGCTCTACAAACAACATGACGCACAGTGAAACTATGTAATGAAAACCTGGCCGTGCTATAGCTAGATGGGGAAATCGAATGGCCCCGAATGTGTTAATCAAACAAATCAACAAAACAACAACAATGGATCACAATTTTTATATATATATATATTAAGGCTGTCAAAGTTAACGCGTTATCGCCCGATTCTATTAACGCCACTATTTTTTTTAACTCACGATTAACTTTTAAGAAAAATAAAATATATATTATTATTACATTTCTTTTTACTAGACTTCACTCAGGTGTATTATTGATGGTCTCATTCATACTATGTTTGTTTCTGAAGTGTGTGTGTGTGTGTGTGTGTGTGTGTGTGTGTGTGTGTGTGTGTGTGTGTGTGTGTGTGTGTGTGTGTGTGTGTGTGTGTGTGTGTGTGTGTGTGTGTGTGTGTGTGTGTGTGTGTGTGTGTGTGTGTGTGTGTGTGTGTGTGTGTGTGTGTGTGTGTGTGTGTGTGTGTGTGTGTGTGTGTGAGATATAGAGAGAGAGGGGGTGAGAGAGAGATGAGGAAGGGGCAAGAGAGAAAGAGAGCTGGGAGAGTGTGTGAGTGAGAGAGAGAGGGGGTGTGTGTGATTACTCAGCCCGTGTGTGGGTGAATGTAACAAGTTCCTAACGTTTTCTTTCCCCTATTATTTCATGCACACTTTATTCATTGTTTT
Organism: Notolepis coatsorum; assembly: GCF_963971535.1. NCBI lineage: Eukaryota > Metazoa > Chordata > Actinopteri > Aulopiformes > Paralepididae > Notolepis > Notolepis coatsorum. The sequence continues at coordinate 23,967,368 of NC_140179.1, read as the reverse complement.
AAATTATTATTATTATTATTATTATTATTATATATATATATATACAGTCAGGTACATAAATATTCAATGGACTTGAAATGAAACAATCAAGATGTGCTTTAAGTGCAGACGTTCAGATTTAATTTGAGGGTATTCACATCCATATCAGCCGCACGGTGTGGGAATGACACAGTCTCCTCCCCATCATATGTATATATTATCTGTTAGGATTCTGGGTAACAGTACTGTATATTTGCATATCGTATATGTCACAAATGTAACAGTACTATATACCTGTATGTCATGTATGTCCCTATGCCATAAATGTCATGATGTCATATATGTTGTGTATGTCATGTTATGATGAATTGAAAATGGGGGACCCTGATGTAAACAAGACAAACGTCTTTCTCTGGTCTGCATCCCCTTAACAATTGTGTGTATTGAGCCGTACTGTATTGTACCCATTCTGCAATCTGTTAATAAAATGTTCATTCATTCATTCAGTCCTGGAGACACGGCCCCTGAGTGGAATCCACCGTTAGTCAACAGGTGCACGTCTGGTTCCAAAGGCTGCAGAAAACCAACAACATCTAGAGGGAATACAGTATAGCAGCCTTTTTTTCCATTTTGATCCATACATCGTAAACATATACCGGTATCACCGATTATAAAGACAAACCCCACAGACCGCAGCTGGCTGGCCTGACCTTGTCTCTTCCCCCGACACACGTCAGTCATTCACAGCAATCATTTAGTGTCGAAACACACACACAAGGGGCTGAGAGAAATAACCTTGGTGCCATGTTATTGGAGAAAGGAGACCCGGTAGATTAGTTGTACTGATGGGTAGCTGCCTGCAGGGGGGGGGGGGGGGGGGGTGATAAGAACTTCTAAATTAAAGTCGGCTCTGGGAAGCCGAGCGCCTTGAAAAGAAAAGGCCCCTCCCCCCGCGCGACACCGTGATTGTTTCTTTTTTCACGAGGGGCCACAAAGATCGCCCACAATGTTATCTCGCCGGCCCTCCGGCACATCAATCAGGGGGGGGGGGGGGGGGGGGCGCCTGGGAATCGACCCCCCGAAATCAATGCTCTCTCCCATTCTCTTTGCTCCATCAGAGATTGTCAGAGATACAGTGCGGCGAGAGTTTCTGCCAAACGCAGCGCTATATGTTCTAAATGGAGGGGGGCCATTAACCGGCTGACACCCTCTCGTCTCTCTTCTCCCCCCCCCCCCTCGGTCCCGGGAGGGTGGGAGTGAAAGTGCTGCGGCTTCCTTTCTTTCTCTCCACCTATTGTGCGCTTTTCTTTTCCGTCCCGCTCGATATTCATTCCGAGTGTCAATGATTTAAGACGAAGTCGCCGTATTTGGACGGCACGCGGTGTACAATTATGTATACGTGTGTGTGGTCAGCATCATCCGCATCATCATCATCATCATCATCATTGTGGCGGGGTTCTATTTCAACAAAATAATTATAATAAATCCCACAAACATAGGCGTAGTTGTGCGAGATATCAAAAAGAACACTGTTTATCACACTTTATACACACACAGGGGAAGTAACAGTTAGTCAGCACTTCTGAATACTTAGCAGAATATTCAGGATGCTACACTTATTCTCACCTGTTATGAAATGGGTAGAGCAGACATACGTATGATTTGACTTGAGGGACCAGTGTCTGCTCTGATCGACTCTCCCGTCTGCGTCTACGTGTGCCCTCTTGATAGCTGCCAGCCAATTTTTCCTCTGTGATGCCTCAACTGGTATTACTGTATATAAAACTTGAGTTTTTATTTTGTTATTGGTACAAAACGTCACACAGCAGCTCTTTGGCATTTTGATGCACTGAAGAAAATTACCCTTGATTATGTTTAATTTGTCGCTTACCGATCCGTTTTCTGCACTAAATGAAGCGTAAACTGTAACGGTGTCACGATCAGGGCCCGAGCCTGCCTGATGAGGATCAATCAGCGCGGCTGCAAGGGATTACCTCATCAAGCAGGCTCTATATCATCTGGCAGAGCCTGTCATCCGGTGTCGCAGTGTTAAACACCAAACCCAGGTACGACGTCTCGACCTGAAGCCCTGCTGACCCGCTCTTGTGTTATTCCCTGTCCTAACCTCCCTCTTCTGCCCAAGGACCTCCGCTCCAGCATCACCCAGGACCTCCGTTCCAGCATTGCCCGTCTGGACCCCTGGTGCTGACTACGAGGTTCCTGTTCGCCACCCCGACACAGCCGGTGTCTACCATTCTCTCATACTGCACGAGGAGTGCACCTGCTCAAGGACCAGTCTCTCGTACTGCACAAGGAGTACCCCTGTGCTACCCCCCCCAAGAACATTCATCCCCACCTGTTGTACATTCCTGCATGATTCTTGTCTGTTTGGGAGGAAACAGTTAAAACACCCTAAACCGCTCCATTCTCTCTACTCCTGTGTTCGCTATTGGGCTCCACAAGAACCCCTATCCTCACAGAACACTGCGACCATGACGTCGAACCCAGCGCCACAGGACACCGGGGAATGGAGCAGGAACATCCAGGCCGCCGTCACCGGACACGCCATTCTGGTAAATAAACACATACAACTACTGGAGGAAGCCATGTCCCAGCTCCGCACCCTCACGCTCAGCTCCACGGAGCGAGACAAACAATTCGAACAATTCACTGCATATGTGGCATCCCAGCTAGTCGTTCCCCCGTTGTCTCTCCACCCGTGGTGTCTCCACCTGTTGCATCCCAGTACAGGGAGCCCCATGTACCCGCGTCAGAGCGTTACGACGGAAACGTTGCCAAGTGTCGTGCCTTTCTCTACCAATGCGATTTAGTATTTGGGCAACAACCACTAACTTACCAGAGCGACAAATCCAAGATCTCCTACCTGTCTGGTTTGCTCACAGGTCCTGCGTTAGAGTGGGCAACCGCCCTCCACTTCAGTAATTCCTCTCTCTGCGATTCGTACTCCAATTACATCGGCGACATGCGAAAGGTTTTCGACTATCCCCCCGGTGGTTCAGATAGAACGGCCGCTTTATTCACCATCCGCCAAGGACACCGCAGCGTGAGCGAGTATGCTATTGAATTCCGTATCCTGGCAGCTGGTTCCCAGTGGACCGACGAGCCATTACTAGGGGCTTTCCACCAGGGTTTCAGCGACGTCCTAAAAGACTAATTGGCGTCTAAAGAGAAGCCCACTTCCCTTGACAATTTGATTAACTTGGCCAGAGATTTGGACGCGCGTCTTCGGGAGCGCCGCCATGAAAAAGCCAGCGCCGTCAACAGTGTGCCGCTGCAGAGCCGCAGAGCCGACGACTCGGATCCTATGGAACTCGACCGCTAGGCCACTCCATCGCTTCATGTTCGGTTCGCCCAAACGACGGGGCTTGACAGTGACGCTGGGCGCATGCACAAGCCTTAAATTTGTTCCCAGCTCCGGTCCAAATATGCAATTCAGTGCCACGCTCTACCACAACGGTCAATCACTCCCTCTGTCCGCGCTGGTCGACTCGGGCGCAGACGAAAACCTCATTGACGCTGGGGTAGTGTCCCACTACCACATTGCCACCGACGCCTTTCCAATCCCCCGCGATGCTCAAGGCCTAAACGGGAGGTTGCTCTCGCAAATAACCCGCCACACCACACCTCTCCGCCTTCAACTCTCCGGTAATCATAGCGAGGAGATCCGTTTCCACGTAATTGAATCCCCCCATAATCCCATCGTGCTAGGCATGCCGTGGCTAAAGCTACACAACCCTGTAATAAATTGGCCAACGGGCTCAGTCACAAGCTGGAGTGCTCACTGCCACGCCTCTTGTCTACGGTCGGTGTGGTCGCCACTGGCAGCCGCAGGTTCTCCCGTTCCCAACGAACCTATTGACCTTTCGACTGTTCCTCCAATTTATCACAACCTAGAGGCTGTGTTTAGTAAACAACAGACTCTCTCCCTGCCACCTCATCGCCAGTACGACTGTGCTATTGATTTGCTCCCGGGAGCCCCGCTCCCCGCTAGCCGCCTGTTTAACCTCTCACGCCCAGAGAGAGAGTCTATGGAGAAATACGTCCACGAGTCCCTGGCCTCTGGCATTATTACCCCCTCCTCCTCTCCTGTCGGCGTGGGATTCTTTTTTGTGTCCAAAAAAGATGGCTCCCTTCACCCCTGTATCGACTACCGGGGTCTCAACAACATCACGGTCAAGAACAAGTACCCCCTGCCATTGATTAACTCTGCTTTCGAACCCCTGCAAGGTGAGGGAGACGAATGGAAGACGGCCTTTAAGACCCCGCTCGGACACTTCGAGTACAAGGTAATGCCTTTTGGGTTGACCAACGCCCCTGCTGTCTTCCAGGCTCTTGTCAACGACGTTCTCCGTGATGTCCTTAACCGCTCTGTCTTTGTTTATCTGGACGACATTCTGATTTTCTCCCGCTCTATGGAAGAGCACATCCAGCATGTCCGCTGGGTCCTCCAACGCCTGCTGGAGAACAAGCTGTTTGTCAAGGCGGAGAAGTGTGAGTTCCACGTCTCCTCCATCGGGTTCCTCGGCTACATCATCGAGGGCGGCAAGATCCGGGCGGATCCCGAGAAGATCAAGGCGGTGACCGACTGGCCCCGTCCCACCAACGTCAAGCAGCTCCAACGCTTCCTGGGGTTTGCTCACTTCTACCGGCGTTTCATCAGGGACTACGGCCGGGTCGCTGCACCACTCACCCAGCTCACCTCACCCTCCGTGCCCTTCGTTACCAACCCCCGCTGTTCCCTGCGCAGGAGGAGGAGCTCGCCGTTCCTTCGGTGCAGGACCACCTTCGCCGCTGCAGGAGGATATGGGGGGACACGAGGGCCGCGCTGCTCTGCACCGCTGAGCAGAACCGCCGCTTCGCTGACCGCCACCGGACCCCGCCTCCCGACTACCAGCCAGGTCAGATGGTTTGGCTCTCGTCCCGAGACCTGCCACTCAAGTCTTTGTCCCGCAAACTCACCCCCCGTTTTGTTGGTCCTTACAAGATCTTGTCCATCATTAACCCCTCGGTCGTTAATCTCCAGCTCCCCGCCATCATGCGCATTCACCCCTCCTCCATGTCTCTCAGCTGAAGCCGGTGGTCTCCTGTCCCCTGTCTCCTCCTGCTCCGGAGCCTCCTCCTCCGCTGGTCATCGGTGACCACCCGGCCTACATTGTCCGCCAGCTGCTGAAAGTGCGTCCTCGTGGCCGTGGGCATCAGTACCTCGTGGACTGGGAGGGCTACGGCCCGGAGGAGCGCAGCTGGGTCTCCCGGGGGATGATCCTGGACCCGGAACTCGTCCGGGACTTCCATCGACGCCACCCGGGCAAGCCTGGGCGGCCGCCAGGAGGCGCCCGTCAAGGGGGGGTCCTGTCACGATCGGGCCCGAGCCTGCCTGATGAGGATCAATCAGCGTGGCTGCAAGGGATTACCTCATCAAGCAGCTCTATATCATCTGGCAGAGCCTGTCATCCGGCGTCGCAGTGTTAAACTGCAAACCCAGGTACGACGTCTCGACCTGAAGCCCTGCTGACCCGCTCTTGTGTTATTCCCTGTCCTAACCTCCCTCTCTTCTGCCCAAGGACCTCCGCTCCAGCGTCACCCAGGACCTCCGTTCCAGCATTGCCCGTCTGGACCCCTGGTGCTGACTACGAGGTTCCTGTTCGTCACCCCGACACAGCCGGTGTCTACCATTCTCTCATACTGCACAAGGAGTGCACCTGCTCAAGGACCAGTCTCTCGTACTGCACAAGGAGTACCCCTGTGCTACCCCCCCCCAAGAACATTCATCCCCACCTGTTGTACATTCCTGCATGATTCTTGTCTGTTTGGGGGGAAACAGTTAAAACACCCTAAACCGCTCCATTCTCTCTACTCCTGTGTTCGCTATTGGGCTCCACAAGAACCCCTATCCTCACAAACGGTCCCCCTGGTCCTGCTCCACAACCCCCATTGGTCCATGGACATTTTCCCCCCGGTACTGCGTCACAACCCTCATCTGTCCATGGACATTTCCCACGCCTGAATTACATCTCTCAACCACCAGGTGGACTAGTTCAGTGCATTCATCTTTGTTGTCTTTTATTTATTAATGTCCTGTCTGTCATCACCAATCTGTTGTGTGTTCATCTGTTGTCTTTACTGTGCCCCATTGTCTAATTTAGTTGTCTCCTTGTGTCTGTATCTTTGTGCGGTTTGGTGTTGTCATGTTTTTGTATATTTCCCCTGCTACGTTTCATGTTTAGTCATTACCCCAGCTGTGTGTTATTTCACTAATCATCCTCTTGTCTCTAATTAGTCCTGGTATTTAAGTGTTGTCAACCCAGCTGTCCTTTGCTGGGTCATTACTTCTGTTTCCTGTTTCACTGTTGCGTTTGTTACGTGAGTACTCTTGCCGTCTGCAAGATCCATGTGTTGTGCTTGTTAGTTGTTTATCATTGTGCTTATCTCGTTTTTGAGACTACGGTCTCTCTTTTATTTTCCCCATTTCAAAGTGTTTTCTTTTCGTATTATGCTCCCGTGTGTCACAATAAAGTGCACGTTATTGTGAAAGAGCAACCACCGCATTCCGCCTCCTGTCTATCCTCTGCTTGTCTGCATCTGGGTTCTACACACCACCATGCCGTCTAAACGTGTGAATTGTAACAGTAAACAATGTAACCTAGGCTTGCCACGGTAGTCAGTCAGTGATAACGGTGTCATTCTGTGTTCAGGAATCCACTTGAGTAAATTAATTGCCTACTGCCCCCTCCCCCCACCAGTGTATGCTTTCAGTTTCAGTTTCACTTCTAGGGTAGATTTAACTTCACATGAAGCAGAGAATGAAGACTCTAGAGAAGAGATGCCATGTTACGCAACAATGGCAGAGGATTTATCAATATTTTGAATTTAAACACCGCAGCCTGTGTCAAGTAAAGTAAAGATATTGAGCATACATTTGTAACCCTAGTTTCACATAGGTATTTGTATTTCACCTAGTATTCGTCGTATGGCTGGATGTACTGTGACGTCCGTACCGCGAAGTCACGGGACGAATACACATACTGTTACACCCCTAGTATGCGGGACTACTTTAAAGCATCAGTATGTAGGACTACATACTGGTCCTGAACTGACCAGTGACCAACAGATGTGTATTTCAGTATGTGGCGTAAAACTATGGAATTCTCTACAGAATGATTTAAAGAGTTCTACAAATATATTTCAGTTCCAAAACATTTATAAAGAAAGAATAATTAGACTTTATGAAGTTGAGGGGTAACAGCTTTCCATATGACCATTTATTATACTTTTCCCCCTCATATTATTGTAAGTATTGCTTGTTAAATATGTGCAATTGACAGACCATCTATTTGTATTGTTTATTTATTGTTTTGATACCATTTTCGCTGATGGAATGTGTAAATTGGAGGTGCTTTTATTATGAAATGACGCTGTTGTGCATTGCCATGAAAGGAGCAAATAAAGATGAAATGAATCATCATCTTTGTTATTATTCTCTAGAACCAACACCACCGTCCCCATCAACACTGCCTCTCCCCATGTCTGAGAACTATTAGGAATGTCTGGCACTAAGTGTGTTTCATTGTAGAGAGCATAATAGGCTAAGGCAGACAGTATTGTGTGCCTGGAAAGTAATCACCCTCTCTAACACTAGCTATTCCTTCAGGTTATCTACTACAATATAATAAGCATGTGTATTATTTATACATATACCTACTACACACAGACTTGGCTGACAGAAGGAGCACATTCAGTGCTAGACTAAGGCTCCCAAGATGTAGCACTGAACGGCACAAGAAGTCCTTCATTCCGACTTTATAATGCATCACTGTGCCTCACTGCATACTGAGCACAGAATAAAATCAAATAAAATCAAATTTATTTGTAAGGCCCGACAACACACGTTAATGTCCCCATGGGCCGGACACGTCTTCTTTAAACAAGTCAAGAAGAAACATCACAATAAATCAAGAACAAAACAAAAACACCATAAAGTCCAAAACATTTTAAATAAATAAAATAAATGAATGCAACACTCCCCACGCGAAGGTAAGGAAAAACTCACTAAAACCTAGCAATAGGAAAAAATGCACCACAGGCAATGTGGAGGAGAGAACCCTTAGAAGGGCCGTTCAAGGGGGGATCTCCCTTCTTAGATGTCGTTGATAGTAGTGTTGCAATAAAACAGGTGAACAGTTGGTAAGTTGGACAGTACTATCTTCCTGGACTTTTACTTTTAAACCGACATTGTACAATTTGACATGTTTACTGTACACTTACTGTATATTTCTGTATATTTTTACACTATAATTTATATTAGAATGTATATACATAACATAGGAAATGTATATCCCGGACCGTATTTTATTCTTAGGCTTATTTTTATTCTTATTCGTGACTTTTGTTTTGTCTACCTAAATGTTTACTGTTTACTGTGAGCGATTTGCCAAATTTCCCTCGGGATGAATAAAGTATTTCTCTAATATATTCTATTCTATTCTATTCTATATCTATTTATTTATTTATTCATTTTACTTTTTCCATTTCAGAATGCCACTAGCCAGGAGAGGTCCTCAACACAGTGTGCATGATGTGATTGCTGCCATCCAAAATGGAGAGAATGATTTTGAGATGGAATCAGATGACACTGGTGCAAGTGATATAAAGAAGCAGATGATGATGCCTGTGGACAAGTGGACAAAGAAAATCAACAACCCACTGACCGCCCAGCCGGTGATTATGGAGACATCGAGCCCCAACCAAAGAAACACATCGGGCCCCGTTACCGGTATAGCGCTGGCTGAAAAAAGATTTGATCAGTCCCAATACTGATTTCTCTGGTGCGGATACCACAGATGGTGCCATTTCCCCTCCACACACCCACTGGAGTACTTCCAGAAATTCTTGTCAGAAGACATGATTCAGGCTCTGACAAAAAACACAAAATGAGTATAGCTTTCAAACGAATGGAACATCTGCTAACACCAATCCAAAGGAAATTGAAGGGTATAACTGCAGAATATTTAAATGCTCAGGGGAGCACTGTTGGGATACTGCAGGAATGGGGGGGGGGTTAAAAATGTAAAACCACAGAATATTATACATGCTAATTGATGTAACTGCTATTTCTCTGTGTGGAACAAATAAAAGGTTTTGTAAACAAATAAAATAAAAACTGAGCTCTTTGACTGCTCAGAAGAGACCATCTTCAGGCCCAGTAACACAGACAGTGACATCAAGGAGCCCTTTGACTGCTCAGGTGATGGGAGTCCACCAAACGGGGCCCATCCAAGAGGTCACATGCACACCACCCCCCACTGGATGTACGCAAGGACCTAATGACACATTTCCCAGTGAAGACGAAGAGACACTGCAGTAGACGAGAAACCAACACGCAGTGCGGCAAGTGTGATGTTCTTCTCTGCTTTTCAGAGGACAAGAACTGTTTTTCGGAAGAATAAAAAAAATGAGGCTAGTAAGCTAGAACACAGCATTTTTTTTTTATCTACTATTTCTCCCCATTTTTAAATTTGTTTCTCCCGTCCCCAATTTCGTATTGTCCAATTCTACCCTCCCCTGTCTCGAACGTTGTTAGGCCATGCCTCCCACAAGCCGGCTGCAATGTGGACCAAGCCTTGCATCACGTGTCCCCTCCGGTACTCGAGGAAGCAGCCGTCGCATCTTTTCACCTGCACAGCGCGATCTCTCAGCGGCGAGGGTCTGCGTGGGAGGGACACGCTGCCCCCGATACTTCCTGATTCTGCTGCGCAGGCGCACCAACCGACCTGTAGGAGTCGCTGTCCACAACGTCCGATCCCCACCCACCAGCTTCCCACCCCCTAATACTGCCAATTGTATTAGTATGAACGACCAACTTTTTCTCTTCCTATTTTTCTTGTATTTTCCTCCCATCCAAATTTTGTCGTTATGCCAATTCCCTCCTCCCCTTCCTGGTCGTTTGCATTTGCCCCCTACTTGCTGGTCTAGGGAGTCCTGAAGTCTATCACATGCTTCCTCCGATACATGGGAGACAGCCAGCAGCCTCTTTTCTAACATTTTTGAAAACCCTTTAATTTCTGAAAACCCTTCAACAACATCTGTGAGGTCAAAAAAATAATTGCTATTGTTTTTCTATATTTGGAATTTACAGGGTTAACTACCAAAACCTGCTCAGACTACAACGTATGACATAATAAGTAAACAGTATACACAAGGTACCCTAACTGGCATGATATATTACCTTGTGTATACTGTTTACTTTTACTTTTACTCATAGTATATATTCAGATTTTTTTTTAATTGTCTTTATTTATTGTAGCATATAGTATAGCAGACCCTCATTTGCACCTTTTTTTTACACTGTTTATCTTTCTCATATTTTTCCCCAAGGGGATCAATAAAGGCAGTGGTGCAGTGGTGATTTCATAAGGGGTTGCACTGTGTTTTAATGACGTCACATGCTCCCGCGCATGCGCATAAATGTTCCCTCGCGAATAAAGACGATGCCTAAAGAACTACACAACACACTATCTCACCTTGATAGACAGAAGGGGGGCTATGTGAGATTGCTGTTCATTGACTATAGTTCAGCTTTCAACACCATAGTCCCCACCAGACTGGTTGACAAGCTGATCGATCTGGGTCTGAGCTCCGCCATGATCGCCTGGATCCTGGACTTTCTAAGTGATAGGCGGTCAGGGTGGGGGGTCATACCTCCAGCATAATCACCCTGAGTATCGGGTCCCCCCAGGGCTGCGTTCTGAGCCCCCTGCTGTATTCACCACCAAACCACTTCAACTCATACAGAACGCAGCGGCCCGCCTGATCTCCAACCTATCAACGTCAGCCCACGTTACCCCACTTCTCAGTGAGCTGCACTGACGTCCCAGTGCCGCACGAATCAGCTTCAAGGTCCTCGACCTAGCATACCGTGCAGCGAGGGGAACGGCTCCCTCCTACCTCGGGTCAATGGTCTCTAACTACACACCCTCAGGACCCCCACGCTACATCCTCTGGCCGCCTCAGATCCACTCCTATCCGAGCTCCGGGGGGGGGGGGGGGGGGGTCAATAAAATGAAGCAGGCTATTCTCTGTCCTCGCTTCACCATGGTGGAACAAACTCACCACTACAGTCAGGAGAACAGCTGAAACCTGCTGGCCAATGTTCTGCCATCGACTAAAAACACACCTCTTCAAACAATATCTGTAATAATATCTGAAGAAAATAAATAAGTAAATAAAGTAACCCTCTTACTTACTACCTTTTTACTATTATGTACCCCAAAACTATGCTACTATTCTTATACTATTACATATCTTGCTAATATGTGTAACACTCAAGCTGAGTCAATACTATTTGATGAACAATGTCACTGACCCTTGATTGATTGATTGAAATCTTTATTAGAGGGGGGTCAGGTGGCGTAGCGGAGATTGCGTTCGTCACCAACACCGGAGACGAGCTCCCGGCGTTGCTATCAGCTTGGCTGGCCTCTCACACTAATACAATTGGCAGTATTAGAGGGTGGGAAAGCTGAAGGGTGGGTCCTGGGCGTTGTGGACAGCGACCCCTACAGTTAGGTCGGGGCGCCTGCTCTGCAAGGGTAGGAACTAGGAAGAGATAGTGCGGCCTGCCACACGCTACACTCTCCCCGGTGAGAACCTGCGCGGCCAGGCTGGCCTGCCGGCAGGCTGCACATGCGTCGGAGGAAAGCATGTGACAGTCTCCAGTCTCTCGGACCAACAGTAGGGGAAAGTACGCAACAACCAGGAAGGGTGGGATGGGAGAAAAATCTGGAAAAAGAGGGGAAAGATAATAAAAAAAAATAAAAAAAATAAACTTTATTAACAGATTGCAGAATGGGTACAGTACAGTACAGCTCAATACATACAATTGTTAAGGGGATGCAGACCAGAGAAAGACTTTCGTCTTGTTTACATCAGGGTCCCCCATTTTCAATTCATCATAACATATATGACATACACGACATACAGATAGACAGTACTGCTACATCTATACATTTATGACATATCAGATTTGCAAATACAGTACTGTTTGTGATACAAAAAGTGTCCAGAAAAAGAGTGTATATACATTTGACGTAGAAACTGTACATTGGAGGAGGTTGGGTGGGTGGGGTGGGGTTGGGTGGGTGGGTGGGGGCTGTACATTGGAGGTGGGGGGGGGGGGGGGGGGGGGGGGGGTTGGGTAGGGGGGGGGACACTGTACATTGGAATACTGACAAAGCCATACTTGGTCATTTACTGTACAACTGGGTTAGGACATTTGTAGGGGCCAGTTTCGAATTGCAGTCTCCCGTAGGTGTTCTTTGAGAGTGTTTTTGAAAGTGGGTAGTGATTCACATTCCTTTACAGCTTTGGGTAGGGCGTTCCACATTGATGTGGCATAATTGCGAAACGTGTTTAGTCCCTTGTTTGAGCCGAATCTGGGTTTAACATGACCCTGATGTAAACAAGACAAAAGTCTTTCTCTGGTCTGCACCCCCTTAACAATTGTGTGTGAATGAATGAATGAATGAAAACTTTATTTAACAGATTGCAGAATGGGTACAATACAGTACGGCTCAATACATACAATTGTTAAGGGGATGCAGACCTGAGAAAGACGTTTGTCTTGTTTCCATCAGGGTCCCCCATTTTCAATTCATATAGACATTTATGACATACACAACATACATGACATTTATGGCATATGGACATATAGGTATTTAGTACTGATACATTTGTGACATAAACGGTATTCAAATATACAACACTGTTACCCCTAGATCCTGACAGAGTATATACATATGATGGGGAGGGGACTGTACATTAGGAGGGGGTGGGTGGGTGGGAGAGAAATATACATACGGCGGGGAGGGAATATATACATGCGGTGGGGAGGAGACTGTCTATTAGGAGGTGGTGGGTGGTGTATTGAGCTGTACTGTATTGTACCCATTCTGCAATCTGTTAATAAAATGTTCATTCAATCAATCTATTGCTATACTGTCTGTGGAATACAAATTCAGACTCCTGAACCTAATGGACTACAACTCCCATCTATCCTCCGCCTGTCCTCGCGCTCTCGTCTTCCTGTTTGGGTGCAGTAGCTGCGTTATTTTTTTTCCTAGCCGCATTTCTCGGAGACGCTCTCTGATTGGCCGACGCCTGTTTCTACACTGGTTAAGCTTAGGCACTCTTTCGAAGTTGGTTAAGGTTAGAGTTTAGAGCATGGCGATAGAACGCCAGGTGGTTTGCAGGCTGTTCGACGCGGAAATGAGCAAAGACACAGCTCGTCACGCGATTGGGCAAACATGTCAGTGGCCAATCAGAGAGCGTCAGTCAGTGGCCAATCAGAGAGCGTCTCCGAGAAATGCGGCTAGGAAAAAAAATAACGCGCAGTAGCTGCAAAGATGTCAGGAGACACAGGGAGATACAGGAGTGCTGTTAGTAAAAGCAAGGACCCCTCTGGTCTCCTCATCTCTGTCATAAGGTAAGGGTTGTTACATGCATTGTGTACAATCAATACCAACACGCCGAGGCCTAAGACTACTGTGTTATTGAGCTTTAGTTCTGGACGAGGCCAGCTAGCTAGGAGGAGCTACCAAAGCTAACGTTAACCACTACATCCTTCCTGTAGTGTTATTGTTCCTAAGGATGTTATTGAACAACGTAGAACGCTGTCATATTTTACATTTAGATTACTATTATATTATTTGTCATTACATATAAGCACTGCTATTCCGTTCGTAAGATGGAGGGAAAAACTGCCAGTCTCGAGTGTGTTAACTTACTGACGTTATTTAGCATAGCGGTTTTGACAGGTGTCAGTTTTGATTGATTGAAAACTTTATTAACAGATTGCAGAATGGGTACAATAAAGTACAGCTCAATACACACAATTGTTAAGGGGATGCAGACCAGAGAAAGACGTTCGTCTTATTTACATCAGTGTCCCCCATTTTCAATTCATCATAACATATATGACATACATGATGACATACAGATAGACAGTACTGCTACATCCAGACATTTATGACATACCAGATTTACAAATACAGTACTGTTTGTGATACAAAAAGAGTAAAAAAAAATAGAGTATTGAGGGGGAAGAAACTGTACATTGGAATGCAGTATGCAGTCATCCATCTCTCTCTTCCATCCTTCATCTCAGCAGCTAAAAAGGAGGAAGATATTCATGACATTATGTTAACAGCGTCCTCCCCCTAAATAGAAGATGTGATAAAAAAAAAATTCATGTTGTTGATGTATTTTGTTACTGAATGTCGACCAGCCCTTATTATGATTAATTGAAAATGGGGGACCATGATGTAAACAAGACGAAAGTCTTTCTCTGGTCTGCATCCCCTTAACAATTGTGTATATTGAGCCGTACTGTATTGTACCCAGACCTATGCTGCTGCTTGATACTACTACTTTATATATGTTATACCCAGTTTAATCACCTGTACATTGTATATTACTGTTGCACTTTACTGTTACATTTGCACTCTGGTTAGATGCAGAACTTCTTTTCGTTTTACTGTACTTGTGCTGTATGATGACAATACATTTGACTCTAATCTACATAGGCTACATACATTTAGTCATTTAGCTGAACACTTTCATCCAAAGCGACTTACAAGTTGTGTACAACAAGTCAGCATGAACGTACAACTCAATCAGCTGAGTAACAATGATCATCAAACAGTGCTGAAACTTGAGTGCATAGTAGTAAAGCCATATTAGCATTGTTGGTAGTAATATAGGCAAGGGAGATTATTTAGTGGCAAAGTGCATGATAGTAAAATATAATTTGTTTTAATTTGATTTCAGATATATATAATTTGCTCTAACATGTAAACCTGGGCGCTGATTCGTTTTTTTTGTTTGTGTTTGTTATAGCTGAGGTTTAATATAACTTACACATCCTCATCACAATACTACCAAATGTACCCCCTCCTCAGTTATGTTGTAGATTCCTGATGATTGTGAATATTGCAATATTCCATATTTGCCAGGCTCTCTCTCTCTCTCTCTCTCTCTCTCTCTCTCTCTCTCTCTCTCTCTCTCTCTCTCTCTCTCTCACTCACTCTCTCACTCACACTCACACTCACACTCACACTCACACTCACACTCACCTCTCTGTCTCTCTCCCTCCTTCGCTCCAGGACGCTGTCCAACAGTGATGACGTCCAGGACAGGGAGACAGAGAAGGGTCGTCTGGAGGAGGCCTTTGAGAAGTGCGACCGGGACCTGGATGAGCAGATCGTGCAGCACTATGCTGAGCTGACCACCGCCATCCGGACCTACCAGAGCATCACGGAGCGCATCACCAGCTCCCGCAACAAGATCAAACAGGTACGAGGGACTAACCCTAACCCTAACCCTACCAGAGCATCACAGAGCGCATCACCAGCTCCTGCAACAAGATCAAACAGGTACGAGGGACTAACCCTAACCCTACCAGAGCATCACGGAGCGCATCACCAGCTCCCGCAACAAGATCAAACGGGTACGAGGGAGGGACTCCAGTTTAAGGAGCCCATATTATGGCCATTTCCCAGTTTCCCGGTTCTAACAACTGCTTCAGATAAGTGTATGTTGATTGACATGGTTCTAACAGATGCTTCAGATAACAGTGTATGTTGATTGACATGGTTCTAACAGATGCTTCAGATAACAGTGTATGTTGATTGATACAGTTCTAACAGATGCTTCAGATAACAGTGTATGTTGATTGGCATGGTTCTAACAGATGCTTCAGATATCAGTGTATGTTGATGGATATGGTTCTAAAATATGCTTCAGATAACAGTGTATGTTGATGGATATGGTTCTAAAATATGCTTCAGATAACAGTGTATGTTGATTGACATGGACTGGTTCTAACAGATGCTTCAGATAACAGTGTATGTTGATTGATACAGTTCTAACAGATGCTTCAGATAACAGTGTATGTTGATTGACATGGTTCTAACAGATGCTTCAGATAACAGTGTATGTTGATTGACATGGTTCTAACAGATGCTTCAGATAACAGTGTATGTTGATTGACATGGTTCTAACAGATGCTTCAGATAACAGTGTATGTTGATTGATACAGTTCTAACAGATGCTTCAGATAACAGTGTATGTTGATTGACATGGTTCTAACAGATGCTTCAGATAACAGTGTATGTTGATTGACATGGTTCTAACAGATGCTTCAGATAACAGTGTATGTTGATTGACATGGTTCTAACAGATGCTTCAGATAACAGTGTATGTTGATTGATACAGTTCTAACAGATGCTTCAGATAACATTGTATGTTGATTGACATGGTTCTAACAGATGCTTCAGATAACAGTGTATGTTGATGGATATGGTTCTAAAATATGCTTCAGATAACAGTGTATGTTGTTGGATATGGTTCTAAAATATGCTTCAGATAACAGTGTATGTTGATTGACATGGACTGGTTCTAACAGATGCTTCAGATAACAGTGTATGTTGATTGATACAGTTCTAACAGATGCTTCAGATAACAGTGTATGTTGATTGGCATGGTTCTAACAGATGCTTCAGATAACAGTGTATGTTGATTGATACAGTTCTAACAGATGCTTCAGATAACAGTGTATGTTGATTGACATGGTTCTAACAGATGCTTCAGATAACAGTGTATGTTGATTGACATGGTTCTAACAGATGCTTCAGATAACAGTGTACGTTGATTGACATGGTTCTAACAGATGCTTCAGATAACAGTGTATGTTGATTGATACAGTTCTAACAGATGCTTCAGATAACAGTGTATGTTGATTGACATGGTTCTAACAGATGCTTCAGATAACAGTGTATGTTGATGGATATGGTTCTAAAATATGCTTCAGATAACAGTGTATGTTGATGGATATGGTTCTAAAATATGCTTCAGATAACAGTGTATGTTGATGGATATGGTTCTAAAATATGCTTCAGATAACAGTGTATGTTGATTGACATGGACTGGTTCTAACAGATGCTTCAGATAACAGTGTATGTTGATTGATACAGTTCTAACAGATGCTTCAGATAACAGTGTATGTTGATTGGCATGGTTCTAACAGATGCTTCAGATAACAGTGTATGTTGATTGATACAGTTCTAACAGATGCTTCAGATAACAGTGTATGTTGATTGGCATGGTTCTAACAGATGCTTCAGATAACAGTGTATGTTGATTGACATGGTTCTAACAGATGCTTCAGATAACGGTGTATGTTGATGGGTCTTAATCTACCTGCATGGGTCTTAAGGGTCTTAATCTACCTGGGTGGGTCTTAATCTACCTGGGCAGGTGTTAATCTACCTGGGTGGGTCTTAATCTACCTGGGTGGGTCTTAATCTACCTGGGCAGGTGTTAATCTACCTGGGCAGGTGTTAGTCTACCTGGGCAGGTCTTAATCTACCTGGGCAGGTCTTAATCTACCTGGGCAGGTCTTAATCTACCTGGGCAGGCCGTCTAAGCAGAACCTACAGTATAAAACTCCACAAATCCGTTGAACGCTCGGTGCTGCCACCACTGGTCACCAATAGGATCTGCACCTTGACCTGACAGGTTAACACATTCTCTGCCACGCTTATATCCATCGATGTTTGATCACTGCCAGCACTGTAAGTCTATGGAGATGTTCACCTTCTTTGCAGGGCTATAACCTTTTAAATTGTATTGCTAAATTGACATTACTATGGCCCATTCAACATCGATTATCTATCGTTCAGGATGTAGGAACGTTTAACTTTTTCATTCATACGAAAATACCGTCTAGAGTATAAATATGTTTTTATCGTTTTCTGCAGTAATTCCTACAACGTGAGATATAGGCATAAATGCATATATTAGATTATCAAATGCCGTTTGATACCGATCGACGCTATACAATTTCAACTGTACATGGTCCTAAATGTTATGACTGATCATGCGCGGGGGGTCGTTTATAATTCCGTGATCATCGTTAAATGCTTCATGTAGTAGGGCGGCTAGGTGGTGTAGTGGGCAAAGCACTCGCCACCAATGTGGAGACGCTGGGTTTGCGTGTTCGAATCCAGCTCTCCACATTGTTTTCAGTTTGGCTGGTCGTCCGTACTAATACAATTGGCAGTATTAGAGGGTGGGAAACTGATGGGTGGGGATCGGACGTTGTGGACAGCGACTCCTACAGGTCAGTTGGTGCGCCTGCGCAGTAGAATCAGGAAGTGTCGGGGGCAGCGTGAGCCTCCCACGCGTTACTCCTCGCCACTGAGAGATCGAGCTGCGCAGGTGAAAAGATGCAACTGCTGTTACCTCAAGTACCGGAGGGGACTTGTGCTATGTATGACTTAGTCCACATTGCAGCCGGCTTGTGGGAGGCAAGAAACAGCGTTCGTGACAGGGGAGGGTTGAATTGGATGATACGAAATTGGGATGGGAGAAAATATAGAAAAATGGGAGAAAAAGTGGATAAAAAAAAAATGCTTCATGTAGAATGGGTGATATATAGATCAGAGCAGTTTGTATGGATAATATAAATAAAAAACGCTGAAACTCACGGCAGCGTCCTCTTAGCGATGGGGGATGATACTGGAGCAAACAGATCCCAGTTATGTGATGGGGATCGAGGCGATCCATTTCCGGTTTGTATAATACTAATATACGCCCAAATCATGTCGATTATTGAGTTATGGCAACGATCCATATCCACGGTGTGTCTTGAGTCCTGCGACGATAAACGAGTGGCCGGATGGATTTAGGGCACGGACCGAGCTCCAACGAGCATATCCGGTTTGGCAACTCGCCGATCAGCCACCAGGTGGCAGTATTGAAGCGTTGCAGAGTTGTGCTGGCTCAGACAGCATCTGACAAGGCTCCATGAGTGAAATATGAATAACATGGCGAAAATATGGAATATGATCAGAATAACGTCGTACGCTGTGATCTGGCAGAATTCGCATGAACTTGAAACACGGACCACCCACCTAAAATAAAATGTTCCTGATTTTGGGGCAATTTTGAGATTTTTGTATAATGTTGTCCCTTTACATGTCTTCTTTCAAACTAGTGACAAGAAAACGTCAAAAAATCATTTCATTTTGCATGATTGCATCCATAAATGTGCATATATTGAATGGGGAAGTGCCTCATTTGCATATATAAACATAAAATTCATAACAAACTGGGAAAGTTTCATAGTGATATCTATTCAAATTTTTTTTTTGCCTATTAGGGGGTACAAAATGAGATTTTATGAGTTTGTATTACACATGTTACGACCCTGGCTCATGGGTACGCAACCTATGTGTAATCAACACCAAAACCCTGTGCTCTTACTCAAAAATGCTACTAAACCAAGGAACTACTAATATAACTATAAACTAATGTACTGGTAACCCAACGGACAAGGACTGTAAGAACCTGACAGCTCTTTCACTAGGCACAGACCGTGCATGTGTGTTTCTGGGTCTGCCTTTGAAGCTCCCCAGCAGGTAACCAATCAGCACTAATTGGCTAATTGGCAGCCCTCACCTGCCTGCCCTGGTGAAACAGGAGTGACCAGGCCTCTAGTACATAACACCTCCCCCACCAAACTGGTTGCCCAAGAGGCAACCACTACACAACAACCCATAAACAAAACAAAAAACAACTGTGACCCCTTAGTTGTCAGGGCCTCTACCACCACAGCGATAACGGGTACCACAAACACCGGTACTACGATCGTGAGAGGGCGTCTGCTAGCACGTTGTCCCTCCCACGAATGTGGCGAATATCCAAGTTATACGCCTGGAGGAACAAACTCCATCGCATCAAACGATGATTCGAATTCACCATGCTGCGAAGAAAAACCAAAGGGTTATGGTCTGTATACACAACAAGGGGTAAACTGGAGGATCCCACGTAAACATCAAAATGGTTCAAGGCAAGAACCAAAGCGAGCGCCTCCTTCTCTATAGTAGAGTAGTGCAGTTGATGCCTGTCAAACTTTTTAGAAAAGTAGCACACTGGGTGCTCCACCTCTAATGCATCCTCTTGCAGGAGGACGGCTCCAGCACCGAGGTCACTAGCATCCACTGCCAACTTGAATGGCAGTTGAAAATCGGGAGCTGACAGAACGGGAGCGCTAATCAGAATACCCTTGATGCTCTCAAAAGACTGTTGACAAGTCTCAGTCCACACGAAAGGTACCTTAGGACTGAGCAGATTGGTCAAAGGGGCAACAACAGAAGCAAAGTTCCTACAGAAACTCCTATAGTACCCTGCCATACCTAGGAAGCGCTTTAACTCCCGCCTGGTGATGGGAGCAGGGAAGCCCACTATAGCCTCCACCTTAGCTGTTACGGGGCACACATGCCCACGTCCAACCACCTTACCCAGGTAGGTAACCGTGGCCTGTCCAAATTCACATTTCGCAAGGTTAACTGTCAAGTTAGCATCACCCAACCGCTTGAACACTTCGGCCAGATGCTCCACATGTTGTGACCAAGAGGAACTGTGGATAACCAGGTCATCCAGATATGCCTCACAAAACGCTACCCCGCCCAGGACCTTGTTCACTAGCCGCTGAAACGTCGCTGGGGCATTTCGCATGCCAAAGGCCATCACTGTATACTGGCAGAAACTCTCTGGTGTGACAAAAGCGGATATCTCACGTGCTCGTGGAGTAAGCGGAACCTGCCAGTATCCCTTTAGCAAATCCAATTTACTTACAAAGGCTGCTGAACCCACCCGATCGATACAGTCGTCCATCCGAGGCAGAGGGTACGAGTCCGGCTTGGTTACTGTATTAACTTTACGGAAATCAGTACAGAACCGATGAGTGCAGTCTGGCTTATCAACAAGCAGGCAGGGGGAGCTCCACGCACTAGAACTGGGATCCGCAATGCCATGTCTCAGCATATAGTCTACTTCCTTACTCAAGATCCTTCGTTTTTCCGGATTCACCCTATAGGCATGTTGCTTAATTGGTCCTGCACTACCAACATCAATGTCATGCTCGAGTACATTAGTACGACTAGGGACATCAGAAAACAAACGTGTATGCTGTCTAAGTAGGCGCACCACATCCGTACGCTCAGGAAGTGGTAAGTACGACAGGTGTGAGTCCAAGTCACCTAGTATCTGGGTGTTTGGCAACCGGCCCTGAGAAATCTCCTTCGACACAGAACAGTCGGCTACAATAGGAGATGCAGAAACTGTTAGAACAGCCACAGGCTTGACCCCTGACTGGTCAATCTGAGCCCTATCATTGTACGCCTTCAACATATTGACGTGACATAATCTACTCTTGCGCCTGCGGTCGGGAGTTTTAATCAAGTAGTCGACCTCACCAACTTTGCGCTCAATGGAGTATGGCCCACTGTATTTAGCCTGTAATGCAGACCCAAGAATAGGCGAGAGAACCAACACCTTGTCTCCCGGTGAGAACACCCTATGTCGGGCCCGCCTATCATACCACACCTTCATTTTTCCTTGGGCTACCTTTAGGTTCTCTTTCGCTAGTTCACATGCTCTACTAAGCTTAAGCCTGAAGTCACACACATAGTCCAACAAATTAGTAGAGGAAGGAGTCTGGTCAGCCAACCACTTTTCCTTCAGCAGTTTCAAAGGACCCCTCACTGTGTGGCCGAACACCAGCTCAGCCGGGCTGAATCCAAGAGACTCCTGGGTTACCTCCCTAGCAGCAAACAGAAGCAAAGGGATTCCATCATCCCAGTCTTTGTCGAACTCCGTACAATATGCCCGCAGCATTGTTTTGATAGTCTGGTGAAATCTCTCCAGCGCCCCCTGGGACTCTGGATGATAGGCAGAGGAAGGGCAATGTTGGATAGACAACTGCTGGAGGACCTGAGCAAAGAGACGGGACATGAAGTTAGACCCTTGATCTGATTGAATGACCTTTGGTAGGCCAAAAGTCGAAAAAAACCTAACCAGAGCTTTGGATATAGCTGGGGCTGTGATCTTGCGTAAAGGAATGGCTTCAGGAAAACGGGTCGCTGCACACATAATAGTCAAAAGGTACTGGTTCCCTGTCTTAGTTCGAGGGAGGGGACCAACACAGTCAATGAGGATCCGCTCAAAAGGTTCCCCAACGGCAGGGATAGGCTGCAGAGGAGCCTGAGGGATCTTCTGGTTTGGTTTACCAACCACCTGACACACATGGCACGAGCGACAATATTGTGCCACATCTGACTTCAAACCAGGCCAACAAAAATGTCTCAGCACACGGTCATAAGTCTTCCTGACCCCCATGTGACCAGCAAGATCATGATCATGTGCTAGATGCAGTATATCAGGACGATACACGGCTGGAACAACAATCTGAAACACACTGCCCCAGTCATCCAGACTGGACAGGTTAGGTGGTGTCCATTTTCTCATGAGCACGTCATTGCTAACAAAGTATCCTTGAGACGTATCTACCATTTCATCCTCTAAAACCGCCTCTTCAAAGAGGGACGACAAGGAGACATCCTTGTTTTGCTCTAGTACCAACTGCTCATGAGACGGTATCACCTTACCAAAACCCTCATCAGGGCCACTTTTCAACTCAACAAAGAACGTGTCACTAAGTGTCATATCACCATCTAAGTTAACAACCTCATGGGTGTCACATTTGACCTTTGACATTGCACGTGTTACCGCACACACAGGAAACACTCCTGGATGCTTCTGTGCGAGCTCATCAGGAACCTCAGAAACTACAGGGACGGGAATTACAACTGGAGTAGCCAGCACTTTGCCACCGGCCAAATCGTTCCCTAGAATGAAGGACACCCCCTTTATGGGAATGTGAGAACACACTCCTACGACAACATTGCCTGATACTAAGGGAGAGTTTAGCGAGACCTCATGCAAAGGAGTATTCACAAAGCCTCCTCCAAAGCCCTGAACAATGGCACCGGAATGCAATGAAGAATCTTCCGAAAATGGCAAAATCCCATCCAGAATGAGAGACTGGAAAGCTCCTGTATCTCTCCATATTGTAATAGCCTGCCTTGATCCTAATTCACCAACCAGTGAAACAAATCCCTCCATCCTAAATGTTGAGGAGCCCTCTAGCTCCCTGTCTGCACCTTTGATACTTCGCACCCCACCCTCTAATGTCGGCATAGGTGTCCTGTCTATGATTTCTACCAGAGCCACAGTTTTTACATTTTTCTGCTTAAGCACAGGGCATCCAGCAACGATATGACCAGGCTCCTTACAGTAAAAACAGATGACCCCCTCTGGGAATGCACTAGCAGAGCCACCTTGCCTAGGAGTCGAAGTAAACCGACCAGCAGACACGGGTGCCGGGAACCGGCTCCCCTGAGAAGGACGCCTACTACCCCTGGACTCCACACGGCCCTCCTCTACAAAGACAGACTTGTGTGTTAACACAAACTCATCAGCCAAGACAGCAGCGTCGGCTATCTTCGATACCTTATGCTCATTTAGATGTGTGGAAACGTTATCAGGAACACACCTCTTAAATTCCTCTAGGAGAACCAACTGTCTGAGCTGCTCCCTTGACTCTGCTTTTTGCGAGGTGCACCACCGGTCAAACAGGTTCTCCTTCTCTTTTCCAAATTCAACATAAGACTGCCCCTCCTGCCTACGATAACCTCTAAAACGCTGACGATAGGCCTCGGGGACCAACTCATAAGCCCTCAATATGGAAGCTTTAACAAGTTCATAATCAGCGCTTTGTTCAAGGGACAGAGCAGTGTAGGCTTCTTGTGCCCTACCAACCAAAACACATTGTAGCAGCAGTGTCCAGGCGGTATCAGGCCACTTCAATGTGGTTGCCACCCTTTCGAAAAGGGGAAAATATCTTTCCACGTCTTTCTCAAAAAATGGTGGCACCATCCTAATATTCCTGCCTACATCAAACCCGGAACGTGACTCTGGATGCAGAGCACCCGCCTGCAAGGCAGCATACTTATATTCAAGCTCCTTCTGTGCACGCTCGTGCTCCAGCAACAGTTGTTTCTCCTTAAACTCACGCTCATGCTCACGCTCCTCTTTCCTCTCTCTCTCCTTAAGCTCACGCTCCTCTTTACTCTCTCTCTCCTTAAGCTCACGCTCCTCTCTCCTCTCCTCACGCTCTCGCTCTAGCTGCCTTTCCTTAAACTCCAACTCCCTAATCCTCCACTCACCCTCTACACCAGGTAATAGCGGAGACGCGCCAGACGATGGAGGCTCCTCCACCCTCTCCTCAAGCACCTGTTCCCTAATGAGCAAAACCCGCAAAGCACCCAAGGCAGATGGTTTCAAACGTTTCTCACTGGGAGTAAGCTCGACCTTGTAGTGCACAGCAAGCTCGAGCAGTTGTTCTTTGGAAAATTTGTCTAATAAGTCATGAGACGGGCGATCAACAAAGTCCCTGATGGAAGCCATTGTCACTGAACTAGACACCCCAAGCTACACACCCAACCTCACAGACACGAAGAACCACTAACGAACCACTGAAGAACAACAAAGAACCACTGAAGAACCATGAATAATGCTAATTGCCAACAATAACAACCAGAATGGAACACGGTTGCACAAACAACCAAAAAAAAAAAAAAAAATTTAAAAACACACCCACCCTAAATAGACGTGTCATACACGCAGGGTGTTAGGTGCTACCAGGTATGCTCACCAAACACTTAAACAAACAAAATAAATCCAACAAAATTTTCCAAACAGGTGCGCCTTCTAACCTGATGTGACCACATATGCTTCTACGTCTAAACTGCAGAAAACCCCGGCCTACCACATGTCTACCCTAAGAAACACTAAATCAAGCCCTACCACACTACCTGTGTTTCCTGGCCGCCCTAACCTACCTACCCTTAAACTAATGCCCTGTAGACCTAACTTTCTTCAACCACACCTGCTACCAGTCAAAGATCATATACAATCATTTCATTGACCGCCCCAGGAGTACGTGGTGCACCGGACGCTAACCCACAACCAGAAAATAATGTCCCTATCTACATGTGGTGCCTACTAAACTATATATTTTAACAGCATAAGTAGTCACATCAAATTACAAACAAATACGGCATACTCACCTGTTTGATGAAAATGGCTCAGCCCCCACGTTACACCATGTGTAACGAACACCACCCAAACCATAATATGATGACACCCCGTGCAACACAAAAAAAAATCACCAAACAAAGTTCTAGGGGTAAAAGATCCCGGATGAGCGCCCAATTGTTACGACCCTGGCTCATGGGTACGCAACCTATGTGTAATCAACACCAAAACCCTGTGCTCTAACTCAAAAATGCTACTAAACCAAGGAACTACTAATATAACTATAAACTAATGTACTGGTAACCCAACGGACAAGGACTGTAAGAACCTGACAGCTCTTTCACTAGGCACAGACCGTGCATGTGTGTTTCTGGGTCTGCCTTTGAAGCTCCCCAGCAGGTAACCAATCAGCACTAATTGGCTAATTGGCAGCCCTCACCTGCCTGCCCTGGTGAAACAGGAGTGACCAGGCCTCTAGTACATAACAATGGGCTTAACATAAATTTGGTATGTCTGTATAGGGGAGGCTTGTAGGTACCCATGTAACCCATTTCCATTAACATATATTGAGGTAGAAGGCCAAGGGACCTTGAG
>NC_140179.1:23906212-23936212 GCF_963971535.1 Notolepis coatsorum | reverse complement strand
TTAGTGAACCGATGTCATGCCAGTGAGCTGCCACTAGGGGCAGCGTGGCTAAGCGTGAGTGACTGTATGAATGAATGAATGAGTTTGTGACATTGCCAACATTGTTTAGCATTGGATAAAGAGTAACAAGATAAAAGAGGGGCGACAGTGCCTCAGGAGGTAGAGCAGTCGTCTGGTAATCCAGATGTTCCCGGTTTGATTCCCGCTCCCCCCGGGCAGCGTTTCAAAGTGTCCTTGAGCAAGACACTTCACCCCTAACTGATACAAGCTGTTATATGAAAAATGCACCAAGACATGTCCTGGTTAGTCTGCTGGCGCCATGTTAGACTTCACATTCACTCACCGACGGCGGAGGCCACCATGCAAGGTGCCAACCTGCTCACCAGGAGCAGTTGGGGGTTAAGTGTCTTGCTCAAGGACACTTCGACATGCCGGCAAGAGGGGCCAGAATTGAACCGGGAACCTTCTGATTACCAGACGACTGCTCTACCTCCTGAGACACTGTCACCCACTGCTACAAACCTCTTCCTCTACCTCTCTGCTGTCCTCCGCATATACCCCCCCCCCCCCCCCCCCCCCCACACACACACACACACACACACACACACACACACACACACACACACACACACACCTACACACCTACACACCTACACACCTACACACACACACACACACACACACCTAAACACCTACACACCTACACACACACACACACACACACACACACACACACACACACCTATTGTTCCCATGGTGTGTAAATAATGTCTGGTTTATCAGCTTCTAAAACTGCAACTTCAGCCACTTTTCTGGTGCAGAGTTTACAATCTCATGTGTTGCACGTACAGTACACACACATATACACACATACATATACACACATGCACATACACACACATATACACATGCACATACACTCACACACACATATACACATACACAAATGCACATACACTCACATACACACATATACGCACATACATACACATACATAGACACACACACACACACACACACACACACATACACATATACATTGATGGATGTAAATTCAGAGTTACTGGTTTCACATAATAGGCACAGGAGCATTATCATACACTCTGACTCTAACATACTCTCTCTGTGTGTGGTCTCTCTCTCTCTCTTTCTGTGGTATCTCTCTCTTTATGTGGTCTCTCTCTATCTCTATCTCTCTGTGTGGTCTCTCTCTCTCTCTCTCTGTGTGGTATCTCTCTCTTTCTGTGGTCTCTCTCTATCTCTATCTCTCTGTGTGGTCTCTCTCTCTCTCTCTCTCTCTCTCTGTGTGTTCTCTCGCTCTTTCTCTCTCTCTTTATGTGGTCTCTCTCTATCTCTATCTCTCTGTGTGGTCTCTCTCTCTGTGTGGTATCTCTCTCTTTCTGTGGTCTCTCTCTATCTCTCTCTCTGTGTGGTCTCTCTCTCTCTCTCTCTGTGTGTTCTCTCGCTCTTTCTCTCTCTCTTTCTGTGGTCTCTATCTCTCTCTCTCTATATATATATATATCTCTCTCTCTATCTCTCTCTCTCTATCTATATATATCTTATCTATATATAATATATCTTATTATTATATAGCAAGTTTACTTTTACTCTTACTCATAGTATTATTCATTCAGATAAAAATTCTTTATTGCCTATATTTTTTTTGATCCACTTTTTCTCCCATTTTTCTATATTTTTCTCCCATCCCAATTTCGTATCATCCAATTCAACCCTCCCCTGTCACGAACGCTGTTTCTTGCCTCCCACAAGCCGGCGGCAATGTGGACTAAGTCATACATAGCACAAGTCCCCTCCGGTACTTGAGGTAACAGCAGTCGCATCTTTTCACCTGCGCAGCTCGATCTCTCAGTGGCGAGGAGTAACACGTGGGAGGCTCACGCTGCCCCCGACACTTCCTGATTCTACTGCGCAGGCGCACCAACCGACTTGTAGGAGTCGCTTGTTCACAACGTTCGATCCCCACCCTTCAGTTTTCCCTCCCCGTAATACGGCCAATGTGTATTACTGCGGACGACCAGCTAAACTGAAAACAATGTGGAGAGCTGGATTCGAACACGCGAATCCTAGCGTCTCCACACTGGTGGCGAGTGCCTTGCCCACTACACCACCTAGCCGCCCTCTTTATTGCCTATATTTATTGCAATGTATAATATTACAGAAAGGGCATACAGACCCTGATCTGCACCTTTATTTGCACTGTTTTTCATATTTATATTCAGTGTTTCCAATGTTTATTTTGTCTCACTTTTATATTCAGATATCATTTTATTGCCTATATTTATGTCTTTCTACTATTACCCTGCCCATACCTGTACCCCCCCCCCCTATGCTGCTATGATTTCCCCAAGGGGATCAATAAAGGAATATCTTATTTCATACCTTCTTAGAAGGTATTTTACCCGACAACAGCAACACACACACACACACACACACACACACACACACACACACACACACACACACACACACACACACCGACACACACCGACACACACACACACACACACACACACACACACACACACACACACACACACACACACACACACACACACACACACACACGGGCTCAGCACACACCTTTGAAGTCGGGCCTAATGACCAGGTCAGCATCACACAGATGTTCCCAGTGATGCCCCGCCCACTACGCCTGATTGGTTTGTGATTGGCTGCATTTGAATGGGATTTGGTTGAATTCTCCTGGGATTTGTACATGTTTTTGTGCCTTGTATGTGTGTGTGTGTGTGTGTGTGTGTGTGTGTGTGTGTGCATGCGCGTGCATGTGCTTACGTGCGTGTGTGCGTGTTGATGCCTGGTGTTGTTTTTGTCTGCGCTGCGTGGTCAGCCAGGTCAGAGGTTAGAGGTCAGCCAGGTCAGTGCTGCTCAGACATGTTGCTAAGGGAGGACTGGCCTGAGACACAATATGGACACATGTTGCCTTTCTCTGCTTCACTCTCTACTCACTCTCTCTCTCTCTCTCTCTCTCTCTCTCTCTCTCTCTCTCTCTCTCTCTCTCTCTCTCTCTCTCTCTCTCTCTCTCTCTCTCTCTTTCACACTCCCTTCTTCTTCTCTCCCTCTCTATTTCTCCTGCTCTTATTCTTCTCTCTCTCTTCCTCTCTATTTCTCCCTCTCTTATTCTCTCTCTCTCCCTCTCTATTTCTCCCTCTCTTCTTCTCTCTCTCTTCCTCTCTATTTTACACTCTCTTCTTCTCTCCCCCTCTCTATTTCTCCCTCTCTTATTCTCTCTCTTCCTCTCTATTTCTCCCTCTCTTATTCTCTCTCTCCCTCTCTTATTCTCTCTCTCCCTCTCTTATTCTCTCTCTCTTCCTCTCTATTTCTCCCTCTCTTATTCTCTCTCCCTTCCTCTATTATTCTCTCTCTCTTCCTCTCTATTTCAGACTCTTATTCTCTCTATCTTTCTCTCAATTTCTCACTCTTATTCTCTCTCTCTTCCTCTCTATTTCTCCCTCTTCTTCTCTCTCTCTTCATCTCTATTTACACTATCTTCTCTCTCTCTCTCTTCCTCTCTATTTCTCACTCTCTTCTTCTCTCTCTCTCGTCCTCTCTATTTCTCCCTCTCTTATTCTCTCTCTCTTCCTCTCTATTTCTCCCTCTCTTATTCTCTCTATCTCCCTCTCTATTTCTCCCTCTCTTATTCTCTATATTTCTCACTCTCTTATTCTCTCTCTCTTCCTCTCTCTTCTTCTCTCTCCCTCTCTATTTCAGACTCTCTTATTCTCTCTCTCTTCCTCTCTATTTCTCCCTCTCTTATTCTCTCTCTCTTCCTTTCTATTTCTCACTCTCTTCTCTCTCTCTCTTCCTCTCTATTTACACTCTTATTCTCTCTCTCTTCCTCTTTATTTCACACTCTTCTATCTCTTCCTCTCTATTTACACTCTCTTATTCTCTCTCTCTTCCTCTCTATTTACACTCTCTTCTCTCTCTCTCTTCCTCTCTATTTATCCATCTCTTATTCTCTCTCTCTCCCTCACTCTCTTATTCGATCTCTCTTCCTCTCTATTTCTCACTCTCTTATTCTCTCTTCCTCTCTATTTCCCCCTCTCTTATTCGCTCTTCCTCTCTATTTCTCCCTCTCTTATTCTCTCTCTCTTCCTCTCTATTTCTCACTCCCTTATTCTCTCTCTTCCTCTCTATGTCTCCCTCTCTTATTCTCTATCTTCCTCTATTTCTCACTCTCATTCTCTCTCTCTTCCTCTCTCTTCTTCTCTCTCCCTCTCTTTGCATTCGTTCTGTGTCCTCCTCTTCCTCTCCTCCTCCCCTTCCTCTCCTCCTCCTCTTCCTCTCCTCTTCCCCTGACAGTGTGAGCTGTGTCCTTCTCTTCCTCTCCTCTTCCCCTTCCTCTCCTCCTCCTCCTCCTCCTCCCCTTCCTCTCCTCTTCCTCTCCTCCTCCCCTGACGGTGTGAGCTGTGTCCTTCTCTTCCTCTCCTCCTCCCCTTCCTCTCCTCCTTCTCTTCCTCTCCTCCTCCCCTGACGGTGTGAGCTTATCTTCCTCTCCTCTTCCTCTTCCTCTCCTCTTCCTCTCCTCCTCCCCCTCTTCCTCTCCTCCTCCTCCCCTGATGGTGTGAACTGTCACTCCATGTTACTGTCACACGAGCGAGCGCCTGCCTCCACATCACAGAGCTCTTTGATTGGCCGGGCCTCTCCCAGGTCAGCGAGCCGCTGCCTGATAATAACATTGTTTGATTGCTGGAGTGGAGATGTAATTGATTGATCCGCTCGCCATGTCTGAGGGTCAGGCCTCTGAAGGAGCCCATGCAGGGGTGGGGAGGGACGGGGACAGGGGTGGGGGGGATGTCTTGTTGCACTTTTTATCTTCCAGGGGAAGTACTAGATAAGAACTAGAGGTGGGCATAGATAATTTTTTTTAATCTAGATTAATCTATCTGCAATCCTGGAGTTAATCTAGATTAATCTAGATTAAAATGGCTAAAAAAAAATATGTGTGTTCTACCCAAATAATGACCAGAGGATGAGATTTATCCTCTCCTCTTCATCTGAGGAGTCACTAGCTGTTCTATCTCCTTGTTCAACAGCATGAACATGTCTCTTCTTTTTGTAATTTCCAGTGTTTCTTTTAAAACCAGACTTATCGTAATTTTCTGTGCCCTTCTTATTTCTACACGCACGCTCTATGTGGCCTTTTCCCCACAATTACGACAATCCATTTCTTTACACCAACATGTTGGTGCAAGATGTCCTGTTTTTCCACAACGAAAACACGGACCCTGGCCGCTTTGCCCGTCACTGACCTTGTGCACTCTACTGGTCGTTGCATGCAACTGCTGGGCTTCCTTTGATGCCATTTCCATTGTTACACTGATATTGACAGCTCTCTCCAGTGTCAAATCACTCTCTGTCAGTAGTTTCTTCTGTGCACCTTCATTTCTTAATCCACACACAAGCCTGTCTCTCAATGTGTCTTTTAGTGAATCTCTAAATTCACAATGCTGCTGACTGGTTGCTCACACACAGACTGCTGCAGAAGCACGTTTCTCAACAAATCCAATGTAGCTCAAGCTCAGTGTAACAGTTCCATTGCTCCACATTGTCATCAAACGGTCCAATATTTCCAATAACCCAAGCCATTTCTGTTGTGAACACTCACGATAGTCCAGTCGATCCTTCCTTTAGTGTGTCAAGTGGATTCTTCTTGTAGATGTTTCCAAGTGCCGGGCAACGACGACGTGAGCTAACATGCTAACTCGCTAAGCTAACATGGTAAACAAAGGTCACGACGGACTTATTTTCTTGGCTCCCAGACCCAACTTTGAGAAATAGATTAACGGCGTCAATTGTATTATCGCACGATAATAGTCCGGCGTTAACACTGTTAACGGCCCAGCTCTAATAAGAACACATACATAATACTGTACCTTAGATGGATACACATACATACATGTACATACATGTACATACATACATACATACATACATACATACATACATACATACATACATACATACATACATACACACACACACACAGACAGACAGACAGACAGACAGACAGACAGACAGACAGACAGACAGACAGACAGACAGACAGACAGACAGACAGACAGACAGACAGACAGACAGTACAAACAATTTGAAACACTATTCCTTCTAAAAATTAACTACCCTTCCTGCTGACTCAAGTTCAAGTTTCTTTATTAGTTCTCTCTAATAAACTTGACTTGCTGTACAAAAGTCTTGGCTAAATGACTAAATGTAAATGTATACATTTAGAAGAAAATTCTTATTTACAATGACAGCCTGGTGAGAAAACTGTAGGTATTTTATAAAACCATCGGCTCCAAGCAGTCTCTTATTCCTCTGGACATGTGAGCCTGACCAGAACAGCTGTTAACACCCCTCTTTGACTTCGAAATAGGCTAAGATTAACACAGGCTAAACTAACACCTATCTACAAACATTTAGACTGGCTCCATACCATTGAGTCATTAATATATCCTCATTAATGTATCATATTCAAATAAGTTAAATAATATCTTACACATAATCACAAAAGTTGTATATCAAAGCCAAAACAAATACACTCTGTCTCCCTCAGTCAAGCCAGGCACCCAGGTTCAGAATACATTGACCTGATGACCTGTGTGACCTAAATGACCTGTGCCTGGCCACATGTCAGAACTAACAAAGGGCCATATCTAAAGGATTAAATATAAGTAAACACGTAAAACTGATAGATAGAATCAATCTTAAACTCCACAATTCTATATTACAATACCTTCTATTACAAGTACCCTTTATTTCAAAATCATCCATTTCTGTCATCATTATACTTTCATTATATCATTATATCATTATACTCATTCCCAGCAGAGACAGACGGTCTCCTCTCTGACTCCACAGAAAAGTGACCACAGTACTAGACCAGCCGGCATTTCTTCAAATACCACATAGGTAGTGACAACTAGGGCTGAGCCCAAACGTTCTAACGTTCCAACCTTCGTTCGTTACGTTGGCATTCGAATTCTAAATCAACATTAGAATTTTCTATTTTTAATAAAAACAATTATTTTTAATAAATTTTTTATTTTTTTTCTATCCATTCTGTTTAAACCAATGGGGTTTTTCTTCACAGTTGCAGATAAAGATTAGGCTACACTAATATTATAGTATTAAAACCGATGAGTTATATTCATTAGAAAGTTGATTTAGTTGGGGTGGGGCTTCTCCCTGGGCTGGGTCTGGGGCTGGAAAGTTGATTTACCGGTAATAATAAAAAGAAAATACTAATTTAATCAGATTAATCACTTTATTCAAATTGAAGATTTAGTTTGAGGATATTTATATATATAATTTTTTTTTTTATTAAAATCTTTTTTATTTTTTATATATATATATTTTTTTTTATTATTAAAAACGAAGGTTCGAACGTTCGTTCGAAAAACCCTGACGAAGTTCGAATCCCAAAAACAGGCTTCGGGGACCGCCTTAGTCACAACCATGCCTTTATGCTCCGTCCATCACCAAGCCTCTATCTGAAATAGAATGCGCTGCCAATATATACCTGGAGGAGACCAGACTTGTTCACTCATTCTGATATCCTGCTTCTCGGCGAAGAGCTTGCTACTATCATTATTGAGTCCAGATCGATCTGTTTGTATCTTTTTCGTGCGACTTCAGAACCAGCTAACACCATATTTTTTTGCTTGCTACAAACGCAATTCTCTGACTCCGTCTCCAATCTTTTCATCTGCCGATTCTCAGCCAGAAAATAACTCAGACTTTGATTTTGACCATTCAGAACGAAAAGGCCTCTCGAAGGGTAACGGGGAAAGGGGACACAATAAAATAAAATAGAAAAGAGACATGTGATACACACATCACAGAAGTATGGGAAATCATTACAACACACATCAAACAAACAACCAAATAAAATGACATTCTACTACAAACTACTCTGAGATATAGTCCTTAAAATTAGTCATGTTGGGCACCAGGGTGGCGCACCGCGTAGCTGCGCTGCAGTGCAACGTGGGCTTCCCGGGTTCGACTCCCGGACCCGGAGACCTTCCCCCCATGTCTTCTCCCAACCTTCCTCTCTGTCGGGCCTGTCCGAAATAAAGCAGTCAAATGCCAAAAACAAATCTTTTTTTATTTTTTATTATTCTCTTTTCCCCCCTCCTTTTTCCGATTTTTGTCCCATCCCACTGTTAGTCGTTATGCCAATTCCCATCCCCTTTCCTGGTTGTTGCACACCCCCCCCCCCCCCCCCCCCCCCCCCTACTGTTAGTCCGGGAGGCCGGAGACTGTCCCATGCTTTCCTCCGACACATGTGCAGCCAGCCGGCAGCCAGCCTGGCAGCGCAGATTCTCACCGGGAGAGTGTAACGTGTGGAAGGTCACACTACCTTTCTCCAGATCCTACCCTCGCTGTCCACAACGCCCAGGACCCACCCACGGCTTCCCTCCCCCTAACTCAGCCAAACGAGTTAGTATAGCGATCAGCCCAAGCCAAGGCAATGCTGACTCTCCGGGAGTCGAGACCGCAGCCTCTTGCATTGGTGACGAGCACAATCTCCGCTACGCCACCTGACCGCCCCCAAAAACAAATCTTAAAAAAAAAAAAAAAGTAGTCATGTTGCATCTCCTTCCAACTGCTGGGAGCAGCAAACTGGAAGGAGGATTGACCAAAGCAAGTGTTTTAACATGAGGAACATTTAGTGAGATATGGTGAGCAGCTCTGGTGTTATAGAGATATGGTGAGCAGCTCTAGTGTTATAGAGATATGGTGAGCAGCTCTGGTGTTATAGAGATATGGTGAGCAGCTCTGGTGTTATAGAGATATGGTGAGCAGCTCTGGTGTTATAGAGATATGGTGAGCAGCTCTGGTGTTATAGAGATATGGTGAGCAGCTCTAGTGTTATAGAGATATGGTGAGCAGCTGTGGTGTTATAGAGATATGGTGAGCAGCTCTGGTGTTGTAGAGATATGGTGAGCAGCTCTGGTGTTATAGAGATATGGTGAGCAGCTCTGGTGTTATAGAGATATGGTGAGCAGCTCTGGTGTTATAGAGATATGGTGAGCAGCTCTGGTGTTGTAGAGATATGGTGAGCAGCTCTGGTGTTATAGAGATATGGTGAGCAGCTCTGGTGTTATAGAGATATGGTGAGCAGCTCTGGTGTTATAGAGATATGGTGAGCAGCTCTAGTGTTATAGAGATATGGTGAGCAGCTCTGGTGTTATAGAGATATGGTGAGCAGCTCTGGTGTTATAGAGATATGGTGAGCAGCTCTGGTGTTATAGAGATATGGTGAGCAGCTCTGGTGTTATAGAGATATGGTGAGCAGCTCTGGTGTTATAGAGATATGGTGAGCAGCTCTGGTGTTATAGAGATACGGTGAGCAGCTCTGGTGTTATAGAGATATGGTGAGCAGCTCTGGTGTTATAGAGATATGGTGAGCAGCTCTGGTGTTATAGAGATATGGTGAGCAGCTCTGGTGTTATAGAGATACGGTGAGCAGCTCTGGTGTTATAGAGATATGGTGAGCAGCTCTGGTGTTATAGAGATATGGTGAGCAGCTCTGGTGTTATAGAGATATGGTGAGCAGCTCTGGTGTTATAGAGATATGGTGAGCAGCTGTGGTGTTATAGAGATATGGTGAGCAGCTCTGGTGTTATAGAGATATGGTGAGCAGCTCTGGTGTTATAGAGATATGGTGAGCAGCTCTGGTGTTATAGAGATATGGTGAGCAGCTCTGGTGTTATAGAGATATGGTGAGCAGCTGTGGTGTTATAGAGATATGGTGAGCAGCTCTGGTGTTGTAGAGATATGGTGAGCAGCTCTGGTGTTATAGAGATATGGTGAGCAGCTCTGGTGTTATAGAGATATGGTGAGCAGCTGTGGTGTTATAGAGATATGGTGAGCAGCTCTGGTGTTATAGAGATATGGTGAGCAGCTCTGGTGTTATAGAGATATGGTGAGCAGCTCTGGTGTTATAGAGATATGGTGAGCAGCTCTGGTGTTATAGAGATATGGTGAGCAGCTCTGGTGTTATAGAGATATGGTGAGCAGCTCTGGTGTTGTAGAGATATGGTGAGCAGCTCTGGTGTTATAGAGATATGGTGAGCAGCTCTGGTGTTGTAGAGATATGGTGAGCAGCTCTGGTGTTATAGGGAGAAGATGGCAATTCTATCAAGTGTATCAAATTCCGAATGCACTCTAATATCTACCGGTATTATTATGTAAACAAAATGAATGACCTTTAAGATCAACATACCTACACCAGCATACATATAGAATAATGTATTATCTCTCTCTCTCTCTCTCTCTCTCTCTCTCTCTCTCTCTCTCTCTCTCTCTCTCTCTCTCTCTCTCTCTCTCTCTCTCTCTCTCTCTCGTGCGTGTTGCTAGATTGAGAAGGGTCTGTCTCTCGGAGCGAGATCAAATGTATGATAGCTTACGGCATATAGAACGGACATTCATATATATACGTCAACGCGCCTCCGAACACAGTGTGATAAACATGGAACCATATATTTTCCTTGACATGAGACGGGCAAACCACCAGGGACCCGCCTGCCGCTTTAGTCTCTATTCATTATTCAATATGTAGAGGTCTGACCCCGAGGCATGCCATACAATAAAGGGCTATTTAAAAAATGGCTACTTACATTCTTGATGCCAGAACTCTCAAAACCGTTAGCATAAAAGAATAAGGTAGGCCAGCTGCAGTTTACATAATAATAATAATAATAATAATAATAATAATAATAATAATAATAATAATAATAATAATAATAATAATAATAATAATAATAATAATAGATTTATTTTATATAGCGCCTTACATAAAGTATCTCAAAGCGATTTACATACATGGCATTATGGTATACGGACAAACAGAGTACATGGACTTTCACAATGACAACACGTGGGGATACTACAGAGAAAGGGAGACAGATTAGAGACAAAACAGAGAGAAAACTTAAATGCATAATAATACTAAAATATAAGTGTGTACAGAAGTGAAACTGTAAGTGATGCAGGGGTTGGAGGGTCAGGAGTGAGGGTATGCAAGGTTGAACAGGTGGGTTTTGAGGTGTGACTTAAATGTTTCTACGAATGGGGCTTCTTTGATGTCTGATGGGAGTTGATTCCAGAGTCGGGGAGCAGCGGAGGAGAATGATTTGTTTTCTGTGGACTTAAGGCGGTAGTGTGGTGTGCTGGCATACGGCCTTGTGTCGAGGTTCCACACGCTTGTGTATCGAGGTTCCACGCGCTTGCCTGTCGAGGTTCCACGCGCTTGTGGTTTGAGGTTCCACACGCTTGTGTATCGAGGTTCCATGCACTTGCCTGACGAGGTTCCATGTCCTTGTGTGTCGAGGTTCCACACGCTTGTGTATCGAGGTTCCACGCGCTTGTGTGTTGAGGTTCCACACGCTTGTGTATCGAGGTTCCACGCGCTTGTGTGTCGAGGTTCCACACGCTTGTGTATCGAGGTTCCATGTCCTTGTGTGTCGAGGTTCCACACGCTTGTGTATCGAGGTTCCACGCGCTTGTGTGTTGAGGTTCCACGCGCTTGTGTCGAGGTTCCACATGTTTGCCTGCTAGTGACTAACATGGGTCTTTTTAGTCATATATCATGCAGATATATGACGGATATATAAAAACACACATGCACTCATACATACAGACATACTGTATATAAAAACACATGCATTCATAAGAGGCACTGAGTTTGTAAGAGTCCCAGGGTCCAGGATAGATAAAACAAATAATAAAATAATAAAATAAGCCATCTTGGCTGGCCTGGTGGCTGGTAGCTGGTAGCTGGTAGCTGGTAGCTGGTAGCCTGGAATATCTCTGTGGAAGCTGTGGTTGACAGGAAGCTGTGGTTGATAGGAAGCTGTGGTTGACAGGAAGCTGTGGTTGACAGGAAGCTGTGGTTGACAGGAAGCTGTGGAGGACAGGAAGCTGTGGAGGACAGGAAGCTGTGGAGGACAGGAAGCTGTGGAGGACAGGAAGCTG
Organism: Notolepis coatsorum; assembly: GCF_963971535.1. Taxonomy (NCBI): domain Eukaryota; kingdom Metazoa; phylum Chordata; class Actinopteri; order Aulopiformes; family Paralepididae; genus Notolepis; species Notolepis coatsorum. Next base: position 23,924,188 of record NC_140179.1, on the reverse strand, counting down.
TGGAGGACAGGAAGCTGTGGTTGACAGGAAGCTGTGGAGGACAGGAAGCTGTGACAGGAAGCTGTGGAGGACAGGAAGCTGTGGATGACAGGAGGCTGTGGAGGACAGAAAGCTGTGGTTGACAGGAAGCTGTGGTTGACAGGAAGCTGTGGAGGACAGGAAGCTGTGACAGGAAGCTGTGGTTGACAGGAAGCTGTGGAGGACAGGAAGCTGTGGAGGACAGGAAGCTGTGACAGGAAGCTGTGGAGGACAGGAAGCTGTGGAGGACAGGAAGCTGTGACAGGAAGCTGTGACAGGAAGCTGTGGAGGACAGGAAGCTGTGGAGGACAGGAAGCTGTAGAGGACAGGAAGCTGTGGATGACAGGAAGCTGTGACAGGAAGCTGTGGAAGACAGGAAGCTGTGGATGACAGGAAGCTGTGACAGGAAGCTGTGGAGGACAGGAAGCTGTGGAGGACAGGAAGCTGTGGATGACAGGAAGCTGTGGTTGACAGGAAGCTGTGGAGGACAGGAAGCTGTGACAGGAAGCTGTGGAAGACAGGAAGCTGTGGAGGACAGGAAGCTGTGGAGGACAGGAAGCTGTGGATGACAGGAAGCTGTGGAGGACAGGAAGCTGTGACAGGAAGCTGTGGAGGACAGGAAGCTGTGGATGACAGGAAGCTGTGGAGGACAGGAAGCTGTGGAGGACAGGAAGCTGTGGAGGACAGGAAGCTGTGGAGGACAGGAAGCTGTGGAGGACAGGAAGCTGTGGTTGACAGGAAGCTGTGGAGGACAGGAAGCTGTGGAGGACAGGAAGCTGTGGAGGACAGGAAGCTGTGGAGGACAGGAAGCTGTGGAGGACAGGAAGCTGTGGAGGACAGGAAGCTGTGGAGGACAGGAAGCTGTGGTTGACAGGAAGAACCAGGACAAGGCTGAGTGGGGAAGCAACACTTTTCTAAGCAAACAGAATCAACTAAGTAATTAAAGCTAATGGTAATGCTGCCCCCCACTGAAAGGCTCGTTAGTGATCTGGTAATTATAGTGCTTCCATCAGGGAGTCCGTCCAGCCTCTGCCCGGTAACGATCCAACAGACGCAGCCCTCCCCTTGACGCAGCCTCCGATCCTATAGAGGCAGGACCCTATAGGACCCCGGACGCTTCTAATAGACACATTGGTGCCGCATAATAATCAATGTGTTGGATCGTAATTGGAGGTGGAGAATGTTTTTGTGTCCGTTTGTGTGCGAGACGGATGGTTTTGTGTGTCTTGTCTCTGGTCTCTCCCTTCAAAAGAAGCCACTCAACGTCACGTCATGTCTCGCGGAGAGGAGCGGGGGAAGGGAGAGACGAGAGACGAGACACAAAACCACCCGTCTCGCACACAAACAGACACAAAAACATTGAGCCGCCCGTACTGTATTGTACCCATTCTGCAATCTGTTAATAAAATGTTCAATCAATCAATGGGGAGGAGGATATATCGGGGTTAGTGGCCACATCTACAGTATCACTCTTTTGGAGTGAACGCTGAGCGTTCCACACAGTACATGGTGGCAGGAAGTTGGATGAAGGCTGATAGCAAACAAAGCAAAAGCTTCTGGGTACACTGGAGCACTTGAGAGGTCGCTCTTGCACGAGCGCACTTGTTATAAGATGGTGTCTCAGGTACATTTCTTATTACCAGCCGCGAACCGAGTGCCGGTATATTTAGTCTTTGGGTCAGGGAACAAAACAAGTACCCGCCAACCGCCAATGGCGGGCAGATTTAAGGTTTTGCGAGTAACAATGAGAGGTCTGCCAGCCACCTGGCGTGTAACAAAATAGTTCATATCGATACTCTTATTTTGAAAATCCTGTGCCGGGTCTCATTTCCGCCCCAAGCGCAGCTCCAGTCATAATATCTATGGCTCCGGCAGCTATCAACGTTCGGTTAATATCGATACTCTTATTTTTAAAAACCCTTTGGCAACTCGACGAGTCATATCCGCCCAGTCTGTGCTAATGTCTGTGTGGCGCAGGGCGGTCAAGCAGAGGAGCAGGGCTACACAGCAGTGCGCCTATTTTGCGACCCGAAATAAGTCTGTGGTGTTTTTTTTCTCTCACAACGGGTCAAATGCATCGCCGGCATTTATTTATGCCCACATCGCCCGAAATTAACGTTACGTTAGCGTAAACTAACAAGCTAATCCTGATCAGAGGCAGAGCCATAGAGAACAGCAGACAGTGTGGACTGAGGAAAGGGAAATGGGGGGGGGGGGGCACTCTCCCTTTCTCTGTGTGTGTGCATGCGTTTGGAAAGACAATGTTGTTTATGATATTAATTGAAAATAGCATATGAGAGTATTATACAGTAATAATAACACATGGCGATATACTAAAAAGCTATTTATAATTTTTGGCTGGTAAAAAATCTGCCTGGCTGGTAGTTTTTTAAATCTACCAGCCAAATAGCTGGTAAGTCAAAAAGTAAATGTTGTTCCCTGCTGTGGGTGTTTACATTGTCTGTTCCACTAAAGGCAGGTAAACAACGTGTCTCTGTTGTGCTCGTTGAGTAATGGAAGCGTCTGTGGCATTTATGACTCCGAACGATGAGGACAAGGTTAGTTCCCCTGAAGCTAAGGTCAGATCTTTCTGCGGCACTGACATTCCAACACCCATCTCCCTCTGCTGGAGAATAATAACTAGTGCGGGTACTACATTCTGTCAGGTTATTGTCCACACCGGTAGATTACCAGACTTTCTCCACAATACCTCCGTCTCTTCTCTTTTCATATGACTGGAATGATCCCGGCATTGAAAGCCGGGGGATTGAAACTCCCTTTCAGGGTGAAATTTGAGTTCTCACCACAGAACAGTACTGCACTGCAGCCTGGGGAGAGAGGGAACTAGCAGGGGAGAGAGGGAACTAGCAGGGGGGAGAGGGAACTAGCAGGAGAGAGAGAGGGAACTAGCAGGGGAGAGAGGGAACTAGCAGGAGAGAGAGGGAACTAGCAGGGGGAGAGAGGGAACTAGCAGGGGAGAGAGGGAACTAGCAGGGGAGAGAGGAACTAGCAGGGGAGAGAGGGAACTAGCAGGGGAGAGAGGGAACTAGCAGGGGAGAGAGGGAACTAGCAGGGGAGAGAGGGAACTAGCAGGAGAGAGAGAGGGAACTAGCAGGGGAGAGAGGGAACTAGCAGGAGAGAGGAGGGAACTAGCAGGGGAGAGAGGGAACTAGCAGGGGAGAGAGGGAACTAGCAGGGGAGAGAGGGAACTAGCAGGGGAGAGAGGGAACTAGCAGGAGAGAGAGGGAACTAGCAGGGGAGAGAGGGAACTAGCAGGGGGAGAGAGGGAACTCTCCAGCTATTTGGCTAAATTCATTAAATGTCCCCCCCATCAGACCTCCTCTACAATGAACATGAATTTCAACTGCGGACCAGAATAGACTGGGAGAGTGAGGGGATGAGTAAGAGAGAGAGGAGAAAAGGATGGAGGGAGGGAGGGAGGGAAACAGGTGAAAATCCATTATGTTTGATGTTGGCGTCTCACCCTGGCGAAACAGCTGGTTGAAGAGCCCCACAGAATCACATTAGAGCCGTCCCGTAATGTGATTCCTGCTATGTGTGAATATGAGATTTCTAATGGATTTCAGCACATTAGACCAGTCAGTATCTGTAGTATTTATTCCCCCCGGTTTCTAATGCAATTTGCTAAGTACAACAAGTGTGTCTCTCTCCCTCTCTCTCCCTCTGTCTCTATCTCTCTTCTCTGTCTCCCCCTCTCTCCCTCTGTCTTTCTCTCTGTCTCTCTCTCTCCCTCTATCTCTCTTCTCTGTCTCTCTCTCTCCCTCTGTCTTTCTCTCTGTCTCTCTCTCCTCTATCTCTGTTCTCTCTTTCTCTCTCTCTTTCTCTCTCTCTCTCTCTCTCTCTCCCGCTGTCTTTCTCTCTCCCTCTCTCTCTTCTCTGTCTCTCTCTCTCTCTCTCCCCTTTGTCTCTATCTCTATCTCTCTCTCCCTCTGTCTTTCTCTATGTCTCTCTCTCTCTCTCTCTCTCTCTCTCTCTCTCTCTCTCTCTCTCCCTCTCTCTCTCTCCTCTCTCTCTCTCTCTCTATCTCTCTCTCTCTCTCTCTCTCTCTCTCTCTCTCTCTCTCTCTCCTCTCTCTCTCTCTCTCTCTCTCTCTCTCTCTCTCTGGTTTGAAGGGATATGGGGGTGTATTATTATAATATGTTTTGGGGGGTAGACAAAGATGTCATGATAGATACCCGAGCCGCAGCACTCTTGGCACATTCATAGCATATTCTGAGAGAGAGTTTCTTTCTATAATATGTGCAGAGAGATAACGCATTGTAAGCAAGAGTATTGGCACTGTGCAGGAGTGTGTGTGCGCATTGTCTGTGTGTGTGCGCATGTCTGTGTGTGTGCGTGCGTGTGTGCGTGTGTGTGTGTGTATTTCTGCCCATAGCCTGTGAGAGTGAATACAGGGCTTATTCAATCAACCGGCTCTCCAGACGTGCTCAGCATCTGTAGAGGGACTATACCATTAGTATGTGTGTGCGTGTGCGTATATGTGTGTGTGACTGCCTTCCTACCATACGTTCCACTGTGTTAGGTGGTTAGGTGGTTAGGTGGTTAGGTAGTTAGGTCATTAGGTAGTTAGGTCATTAGGTAGTTAGGTCGTTAGGATGTTGGGTCGTTATGTGGTTAGGTAGTTAGGTAGTTAGGTCATTAGGTAGTTAGGTCATTAGGTAGTTAGGTCGTTAGGATGTTGGGTCGTTATGTGGTTAGGTAGTTAGGTGGTTAGGTAGTTAGTTAGGTTGTTAGGTGGTTATGTCGTTAGGTAGTTTGGTGGTTTGGTAGTTAGGTGGTTAGGTCGTTAGGTAGTTAGGTGGTTAGGTAGTTAGGTGGTTAGGTTGTTAGGTGGTTATGTCGTTATGTCGTTATGTCATTAGGTAGTTTGGTAGTTAGGTGGTTAGGTAGTTAGGTGATTAATAATAACTTTATTTGTATAGCACTTTAGGTAGTTAGGTGGTTAGGTGGTTACTGATCTGTGAGTGGTAGTTAGGTGGTTAGGTAGTTAGGTGGTTAGTTAGTAAGGTCGTTAGGTGGTTAGGTAGTTAGTTAGTTAGGTAGTTAGGTGGTTAGGTAGTTAGTTAGTTAGGTAGTTAGTTGGTTAGGTGGTTAGGTAGTTAGGTAGTTAGTTGGTTAGGTAGTTAGTTGGTTAGGTGGTTAGGTGGTTAGTTATTTAGGTGGTTAGTTAGTTAGGTGGTTAGTTAGTTAGGTGATTAGGTGGTTAGGTGGTTAGTTAGTTAGTTAGGTGGTTAGTTAGTTAGGTGGTTAGGTAGTTAGTTAGTTAGGTGGTTAGTTAGTTAGGTGGTTAGTTAGGTAGGTGGTTAGGTAGTTAGGTGGCTAGTTATTTAGGTGGTTAGTTAGTTAGGTGGTTAGGTAGTTAGGTGGTTATGTAGTTATGTGGTTAGTTAGTTAGGTGGTTAGTTAGTTAGGTGGTTACTAGGTAGTTAGGTGGTTAGTTAGTTAGGTGGTTAGTTAGTTAGGTGATTAGGTGGTTAGTTAGTTAGGTGGTTAGTTAGTTAGGTGGTTAGTTAGTTAGGTGGTTAGTTAGTTAGGTGGTTAGGTGGTTAGTTAGTTAGGTGGTTAGTTAGTTCGGTGGTTAGGTGGTTAGTTAGTTAGGTGGTTAGTTAGTTAGGTGGTTAGTTAGTTAGGTGGTTAGTTAGTTAGGTGGTTAGGTGGTTAGTTAGTTAGGTGGTTAGGTGGTTAGTTAGTTAGGTGGTTAGGTGGTTAGTTAGTTATGTGGTTAGTTAGTTAGGTGGTTAGTTAATTAGGTGGTTACTAGGTAGTTAGGTGGTTAGTTAGTTAGGTAGTTAGTTAGTTAGGTGGTTACTAGGTAGTTAGGTCGTTATGTAGTTAGGTGGTTAGGTAGTTAGGTGGTTACTGGTCTGTGAGTATGAATAGAAGAAGAAGAAGAAGAGGTGGGTTCTGACACATGCATGAACTGATGTCTTCATCACGGATGGAACACCAGCGGTCTCAGCTGATCTGCTACAGATAGGCGCAGAAAAGACCTTCCTTTCTATGGTGGTCATCAGCTGGTAGTACAGTTCTATGGTGGTCATCAGCTGGTAGTACAGTTCTATGGTGGTCAGGTAGTACAGTTCTATGGTGGTCAGGTAGTACAGTTCTATGGTGGTCAGGTAATACAGTTCTATGGTGGTCAGGTAGTGCAGTTCTATGGTGGTCAGGTAGTACAGTTCTATGGTGGTCAGGTAATACAGTTCTATGGTGGTCAGGTAGTGCAGTTCTATGGTGGTCAGGTAATACAGTTCTATGGTGGTCAGGTAATACAGTTCTATGGTGGTCAGGTAGTACAGTTCTATGGTGGTTAACAGCTGGTAGTACAGTTCTATGGTGGTCAGGTAGTACAGTTCTATGGTGGTTAACAGCTGGTAGTACAGTTCTATGGTGGTCAGGTAGCACAGTTATATGGTGGTCAGGTAGTACAGTTCTATGGTGGTCAGGTAGTACAGTTCTATGGTGGTCAGGTAGTACAGTTCTATGGTGGTCAGGTAGTACAGTTCTATGGTGGTCAACAGCTGGTAGTACAGTTCTATGGTGGTCAGGTAGTACAGTTCTATGGTGGTCAGGTAGTACAGTTCTATGGTGGTCAGGTAGTACAGTTATATGGTGGTCAACAGCTGGTAGTACAGTTCTATGGTGGTCAGGTAGTACAGTTCTATGGTGGTCAGGTAGTACAGTTCTATGGTGGTCAGGTAGTACAGTTATATGGTGGTCAGGTAGTACAGTTCTATGGTGGTCAGGTAGTACAGTTATATGGTGGTCAGGTAGTACAGTTATATGGTGGTCAGGTAGTACAGTTCTATGGTGGTCAGGTAGTACAGTTATATGGTGGTCAGGTAGTACAGTTATATGGTGGTCAACAGCTGGTAGTACAGTTATATGGTGGTCAACAGCTGGTAGTACAGTTCTATGGTGGTCAGGTATTCAGTCTGTCTGGTGGCACCATGCTGTGTATCTTCTCTTAGTTTCACTCTGTCTCTCCTCACATTCATATGAGTTCCACTCCTTTGCTTTCATTACTTCCTATTCTCCTCCCTTCATTCCTTCCTTCCCCCCTTCCTTCTTCTTCCTTCCTTCCTTCCTTCCCCCCTTCCTTCCTTTCCCCCTTCCTTCCTTTCCCCTTCCTTCCTTCCTTCCTTCCTTCCTTCCTTCCTTCCTTCCTTCCTTCCTTCCTTCCTTCCTTCCTTCCTTCCTTCCTTCCTTCCTTCCTTCCTTCCTTCCTTCCTTCCTTCCTTCCCCTTCCTTCTCTCCTTCCTTCATTCCTTCCTTCCCCCCCTTCCTTCTTCTTCTTCCTTCCTTCCTTCCTTCCTTCCTTCCTTCCTTCCTTCATTCCTTCCTTCCTTCCTTCCTTCCTTCCTTCCTTCCTTCTTCCTTCCTTCCTTCCTTCCTTCCTTCATTCCTTCCTTCCTTCCCCCCTTCCTTCTTCCTTCCTTCATTCCTTCCTTCCCCCCTTCCTTCCTTCCTTCCTTCCTTCCTTCCTTCCTTCCTTCCTTCCTTCCTTCCTTCCTTCCTTCCTTCCTTCCTTCCTTCCTTCCTTCCTTCTTCCTTCCTTCATTCCTTCCTTCCCCCCTTCCTTCTTCCTTCCCCCCTTCCTTCCTTCATTCCTTCCTTCCCCCCTTCATTCCTTCCTTCCCCCCTTCCTTCTTCCTTCCTTCCTTCCTTCCTTCCTTCCTTCCTTCCTTCCTTCCTTCCTTCCTTCCTTCCTTCCTTCCTTCCTTCCTTCCTTCTTCCTTCCTTCCTTCCTTCCTTCCTTCCTTCCTTCATTCCTTCCTTCCCCCCTTCCTTCTTCCTTCCTTCATTCCTTCCTTCCCCCCTTCCTTCCTTCCTTCCTTCCTTCCTTCCTTCCTTCCTTCTTCCTTCCTTCATTCCTTCCTTCCCCCCTTCCTTCTTCCTTCCCCCCTTCCTTCTTCCTTCCTTCATTCCTTCCTTCCTTCCCCCCTTCATTCCTTCCTTCCCCCCTTCCTTCTTCCTTCCCCCATTCCTTCCTTCCCCCCTTCCTTCTTCCTTCCTTCCTTCCTTCCTTCCTTCCTTCCTTCCTTCCTTCCTTCCTTCCTTCCTTCCTTCCTTCCTTCCTTCATTCCTTCCTTCCCCCCTTCCTTCCTTCCTTCCTTCCTTCCTTCCTTCCTTCCTTCCTTCCTTCCCTTCTTCCTTCCTTCCTTCTTCCTTCCTTCATTCCTTCCTTCCCCCCTTCCTTCTTCCTTCCCCCCTTCCTTCTTCCTTCCTTCATTCCTTCCTTCCCCCCTTCATTCTTCCTTCCCCCCTTCCTTCTTCCTTCCCCCTTCCTTCTTCCTTCCTTCCTTCCTTCCTTCCTTCCTTCCTTCCTTCCTTCCTTCCTTCCTTTCCTTCCTTCCTTTCCCTTCCTTCCTTCCTTCCTTCCTTCCTTCCTTCCTTCCTTCCTTCCTTCCTTCCTTCCTTCCTTCCTTCCCCCCTTCCTTCCTTCATTCCTCCCTTCCTTCCTTCCACTCCCATTTCTCTACTTCACTCCTCTACCTCATTCCTCTTCCTCCTCCTACTCCTCTTATCCTCATCACTCCTCCTCACTCCTCTCCTCCTCCTCCTCCTCCTCCTCCTCCTCCTCCTCCTCTCCTCCTCCTCTATCTGTGTCAGGTGTCTTTGTCTCACTCCTCTACCTCATTTATCCTCCTCCTCCTCCTCCTCCTGTGTCAGGTGTCTGTGTCTCACTCCTCTCCTCCTCCTCCTCCTCCTCCTCCTCCTCCTCATCCTCCTCCTCCTCATCCTCCTCCTGTGTCAGGTGTCTTTGTCTCACTCCTCTCCTCCTCCTCCTCCTCCTCCTCCTCCTCCTCCTCCTCCTCCTGTGTCAGGTGTCTTTGTCTCACTCCTCTCCTCCTCCTCCTCCTCCTCCTCCTCCTCCTCCTCCTCCTCCTCCTCCTGTGTCAGGTGTCTTTGTCTCACTCCTCTCCTCCTCCTCCTCCTCCTCCTCCTCCTCCTCCTCCTCCTCCTCCTCCTCCTCCTCCTGTGTCAGGAGTCTTTGTCTCACTCCTCTCCTCCTCCTCCTGTGTCAGGTGTCTGTGTCTCACTCCTCTACAGAGGGCCGTCAGGACTTGATGAGGTCTCTGTTATCCCCTGCATCACGTTAGTGTTCATCTTGGTCAGATTGGGGTCGCGACCTCCTGATGAGCAGCAACACGTGTTCCTGTCGACCGTCTAAAATCAGCTAATGTGGCGTGCACACACGCGTGTGCGCCAGGGTTTCCATTAGAAAAAATTGTTGCCGGCCTCAGTGTCCGGTAGATTTCAATCTACCGGTCAAATGAGAGAAATTCCGGTCAGAGTTTATTGAGCTTAAAAACAATTGATAGGCAAAAGAATGACAACAAAACAAAAGAATGACATCATCAAGGCATGTAGATTTATAATATTTTTACTTAAAACTAGGCTACTTTTGCGTATAAAGTCATTATATTCCAAATAAAATAAGTCCCGAGACTCGTGCTGCTGCCGACTTTAAATCAAATAGGTGTCTGTGGGCAGTCGCCCGACATTAATAAACAACAGTCTGTTATAATCACATTTTTATGAGCTAACGAATTCGTTATATTGGACATTTGTATTAATTATATCAAGCGAAGAACTGAGAAATTTGGCAGAGAGAGACGGCAACATTATCGTGGGTTTGCGTGACGACTCTCTCTCTCTCCACCTCCCAATGACTTATTTGCTAGAGTATGTCGATGCAGAGCAGCAGATTCAGCTGTTATTGGCTCTTTTCTGGGGACCGCACAGCAGCGCCCCCCACCCAACATTGAATTGAAAATGGCTGAATTGGAGTACTGCTGAGTACTGCATTGTGCTGCTGCTGCTCCGGCTCTGCAGCTTCACAAAAGTTCGCACACCCAGCACTAAGCTCTCGCTGACAACGTCGTTGTCATTATTAGAAGCAACGATGAAACAAATGTAATGATTGTTTCGTTCATCGCATAGGCTATTTCATTTTAGCCTATTTTAATACAATTCAAATAATCAAATTGTGCTAGACTCAGGGAATTATTTTCACCGGACATTAAGACCGGAGAGATTAAATATGTCGGACTTCAACAGATTTTGCCGGTCAAATACCGGTAATTACCGGCTAACGGAAACGCTGGCGTGCGCACATGCACGCACGCACGGTACACAAAAACCACGGTTCGGTACGTACCTCGGTTTTGAAGTCACGGTTCGGTATGGGTTTTCGGTACAGTGGGGGAAAGTTTGGCTTTCCATGTTCCACTCAGGGGTGATGTAGTGTGCAGTAACTAATGGTACTTGTAGGGCTGAGTCAACAAATTATTTTTTTTGTATCTACTTTTTCTCCTCCTTTTTCTGTGATTTTTCTCCCCATCCCAATTTACCTTTTGTGCCAATTCTCCCTCCCCTGTCCTGATCGTTGTTCGCATATGCCCCCCACTGGCCGGTTGTAGGGAGGATAGAAGCCTTGCATCACATGTCCCCTCCGATAACATGTGGAGGCAGCCTGTCACATCTTTTCACCTGCCAGCGCGGACTCTCATTTGGCGAGGAGTAACGTGTAGGAGGCTCACACTGCCCCCGCCATTTTCCTGACTTTGCTGTGCAGGCGCCCCAACCAACCTGTAGGAGTCGCTGTTCACAACGACCAGACTACCACCCTTCGACTTCCCACCCGCTAACTCTGCCAATTGAGTTAGTATGACGGCCGGCCCAAGCCGGAGGCAACACCGACAGCCGGATTCGAACCCGGTGTCTCTTGCATTGGTGACGAGCGCAATGTCCGCTGCGCCACCCAGCCGCCTATTGTCAACAAATATTCTATATTGAAATTAATAATCGACTTGTAAAGAAAAGAAAAAATTATAATTATAATTATATTAGATTGTGAAAAAAACAGCCCCCGGTGGGCGGTCGTAGTGGTTAACATACCATTGTATTCGTTCGGTACACTACACAGCCGTTCGGTACGGTACACACTGAAATGGTTCGGTTCGGTACGGATACGTGTACCTTTACACCCCTAACACACACACACGCACATACAGTATACACACATACGCACACATACACACACACACACACACACACACATACGCATACGCACACGCACACGCACACACACACATACACATACACACACGCACACGCACACGCACACGCACACACACGCACACGCACACACACACACACAGCAGATATGCAGTCATTGTATCCAGACACAGCACCTGGCTCACCCTCCATTCCACATGATGGCAGACAGAGTGAGAGCATTATGCTAATGTCAGGTGTCAAGTGTAACTGAGACGGAGGCTGGAGGAACAGAAGCAGCATCGCAGCAGCATCACAGCATCATCACAGCATCATCATCATCACAGCATCATCATCATCACAGCAGCATCACAGCATCATCATCATCACAGCATCATCACAGCAGCATCACAGCATCATCTGGTCGGTCCTCAGTGTATCTCCGCCCCCTCCTCGTCACGGTTCGGTTCTTGACCTATCCCGCGCTCCGCCCTCTTCTCTCCATCCTCCGCCTTTCCTCGGACAGCAACGGCTGCGATTGGAGGATGGAGAGAAAGAGGGCGGGCGCTGGAGATCCAGTTCCTAGAGTTGATTTACTTTCAGAATTCAATATGGAAATATCTCGGGCGCGAGGAGGAGGCTGTTCCTATCCAACCAATCAGCGAATAATTGAGAGCGATTGATTCGGTTTACGTTCTGAAATTGATTGAGTTGACGGTGAACTGACCCTCTGTTGTTTCCGTCTGCTTGTGGCGCCAGCGGCCACGCCGATCCATCAGAGAGTGGAGGGGAAACCAGGCGGAGGGTACTGCTGTCAGTCGGTTTGATTCTAATTAGAAACCAGCCGATGTGCGTTTTAGCAGAAACGACAGCTTTAAAACCGTGAGACGGGACACATCGTCAGCCCTGTCCGACACACGCCGTCTCCTCCACTGAAACATGATGAAAGACGAGCGTAGACGGGCGGCCCTGAGCACACGAGACTAGTGATCTGAAAGCCTGATGCACGAAACCCACCAGGCACGGGCGCAAGCACTCGCTGGTTTCGTGCGAGAACAGCGTGCGTGGCCGTCCACACTGAGTCCGACTTCAGAACGGGCGGAAGCGCACAGAGGAAGGCACGTTTACATTGGAACAGCTGCACTGTTTTCCATGAAAATACCATATTTGGATACGTTTGACCATTTCTCAAAATCTGAAAATCATTATTTAATAAAACACAGAAAAGGATCACCAAGTTACTCTGGATAAAAAAAACCTTTACAGACAACATTGAGACAAAGCTTCCTGACACATCTCCATCCAAACTCTTGGAAGAACTCTTTGAAATCTCATCTGATACCACCTGGAGAGCTAGTTTCAGAGTGTGGTGCTGAGTACCAAGTATCTCATGATGCAGCAGTTAAGGTGTTGATACCATTCAGCACCACATATCTGTGTGAAGCTGGCTTTTCATCCATGACAGCTCTGAAAACAAAATATAGGGCCAAGTTGAGCCTTGAGGATGACATGCGTGTTGCCTTGTCAAAGATCTCCCCACGTATTGACCGTATTATTAGCCAGCAGCAGCAGTCCTCGCATTGAGCTAGAAATGTCCACTGAGTGAACGAGTGCTTATTTTCTGTATTTATTTATATTTTTTGAGAAATGGTAACTTGGTGATCCTTTTCTGTATTTAAAAAAAATACATGATTTTCTGTTTTTGAGAAATGGTCAAACTTATCCAAATATGCTATTTTTATGGAGAACAGTGCAGCTGCAACAGATAGCACTTTAGTGATCCTTTTCTGTAATTTTATTTAAAGAAATATGCTATTTGATTTACTACTACACGCAGTGTAATGTCAACAGTACTAAGCCATTTAGACCTGAAACACCTGTTAATAATGCATTATATAGCCTGCTACACATTGTGTTTCCCGGTTTCTTAAATAAACATTATTTGAAAGCAAGCACTTTTGTCATCATTGTAGCAAAAAAGACAGGACCGGAAAAGTCTTTATCGTATGTAGGGGTGCCCTGGAATATTTTATTGAACACAGGGGTGCCTTGGCAGCAGAAAGGTTGAGACCCCTGCCGTAGATGACTTCCTAGTCACCTCCTAGTGACCTCTAGATGACCTCCTAGTCACCTCTAGATGACCTCCTAGTGACCTCTAGATTACCTCCTAGTCACCTCTCTGACCTCCTAGTCACCTCTCTGACCTCCTAGTCACCTCTCTGACCTCCTAGTCACCTCTAGATGACCTCCTAGTCACCTCTAGATGACCTCCTAGTCACCTCTCTGACCTCCTAGTCACCTCTCTGACCTCCTAGTCACCTCTCTGACCTCCTAGTCACCTCTAGATGACCTCCTAGTCACCTCTCTCACCTCCTAGTGACCTCTAGATGACCTCCTAGTCACCTCTCTGACCTCCTAGTCACCTCTCTGACCTCCTAGTCACCTCTCTCACCTCCTAGTGACCTCTAGATGACCTCCTAGTCACCTCTCTCACCTCCTAGTGACCTCTAGATGACCTCCTAGTCACCTCTCTGACCTCCTAGTCACCTCTAGATGACCTCCTAGTCACCTCTCTGACCTCCTAGTCACCTCTCTCACCTCCTAGTCACCTCTCTGACCTCCTAGTCACCTCTCTGACCTCCTAGTCACCTCTAGATGACCTCCTAGTCACCTCTCTGACCTCCTAGTCACCTCTCTCACCTCCTAGTCACCTCTCTGACCTCCTAGTCACCTCTCTGACCTCCTAGTCACCTCTAGATGACCTCCTAGTCACCTCTCTGACCTCCTAGTCACCTCTAGATCAGGGGTTCCCAAACTTTTCAGGCCAGGACCCAGAAAATAAGGCGTCAGAGAGCCGCGGCCCAATGCACATAGGCTTTTCTTTAAAAAAATTGCCAGGCGACCGATTTTTTAAGCCAAATATCACTTCAATCCTATTAAGTTAGTTCAAGTTAGTTATTCATTTATATGTGCTATTTATGAGAGGGCTAACTTGTTGCAAAATAATAATGATAATAATAATAGCCTCATTAAAATACTATTGTTGCTTCGGTTGTTTTCAGCGTTTTATGTGCATAATCTGTTATTTAGTTTGAAATGTTCGTTGAAATAAGTAGATTTTTCGTTTTTGTTTATTTATTAAGTTAATATAAAACCATATAGTCACATTTTAGAATACAATAGAATAGAATTTTAGAATACAACTAGAAACACTGTCCTGGCTTGCTTCTAAGTTCAGTGACCTGACACATTATTATTATTTTTTTAAATCATCTCGCGGCCCTCCCGTGGCTGCCTCCCCGACTTTGGGAACCACTGCTCTAGATGACCTCCTAGTCACCTCTCTGACCTCCTAGTCACCTCTCTGACCTCCTAGTCACCTCTCTAGATGTTTAACCCTTTCACTCAGAAAAAATAAATAACGCACATCCTCCGTTTGTTGGTGCTGAGCCAAACTGTAAAAACAGTAATACATAAGAACAAAGCAGGGCTGCAACTCATTAGTAGTTCCAAGGTGTCTGAGAGCAGGATGTAATGAGAGGCAGCTATGAAATCAAAAATACATTGCTGTTGAGTTGACTGTCCTGTTTAACCCTTTCACTGCCACACTACAGAAGGTTAACCCTTTACAGTACTATCACACTACCGACGGTTACCTTCTGTTGTGTGGCAGTGAAAGGGTTAACCTTCTGTGTATTGTCGCAGTGAAAGGGTTAGCCGTTTGGTAGTGTGGCAGTTAAAGGGTTAACCTGCTGTTGTGTGGCAGTGAAAGGGTTAACCTTCTGTGTATTGTCGCAGTGAAAGGGTTAACCGTTTGGTAGTGCGGCAGTGAAAGGGTTAAACAGGACAGTCAACTCAACAGCAATGTATTTTTGATTTCATAGCTGCCTCTCATTACATCCTGCTCTCAGACATCCCTCGCTCCTTCTCCTCCTTCTCCTCTTCTCCTCCTCTCCTCCTCCTTCTCCTCCTCCTCATCTCAACCACCTCAACCAGCTAGCCCCTGTGTTCACCGCCATATTTAATCAATCTCTGGTGGAGTCAGTGGTCCTGCCTGCTTCAAGATGTCTACCATCATCCCTGTACCAAAGAAACCTCCCAACATGTCTCAATGACTACAGACCGGTGGCACTCACCTCTGTGGCCATGAAATGTTTCGAGAGGCTGGTCAAGGATCACATTGTGCCTCCCTCCCCAGTGATATGGACCCCATGCAATTTGCATACAGGCCAAACAGGTCCACTGACGATGCGGTCTCCCAAGTACTGCACAGCACCCTCTCTCACCTTGACCGCCAGAAGGGGGGCTATGTGAGATTGTTGTTCATCGACTACAGCTCAGCGTTCAACACCATAGTCCCCACCAGACTGGTGGACAAGCTGATCGAGCTGGGTCTGAGCTCCGCTCTGAGCGCCTGGATACTGGACTTTCTGAGCGAAAGGCCCCAGGCGGTCAGGGTGGGGGGTCAGACCTCCAACACCATCACCCATCGGGTCCCCCCAGGGCTGTATTCTGAGCCCCCTGCTGTACTCACTATACACACATGACTGTGGCCAAGTTCAGCTCCAACTCCATAGTGAAGTTTGCGGACGACACAGTGGTGGTGGGGCTGATCTCGGACAACGACGAGAAGGCCTACCGGGAGGAGGTTGAGGTACTGGAACGCTGGTGCCAGGACAACAGCCTGCTCCTGAACATTGGTAAAACCAAGGAGCTGATCGTGGATTATAGGAGAGGACAGCAGGGGACACACACACCACTGAGGATAAACGGGGCTACCGTGGACAGGGTGAGCAGCTTTAAGTACCTGGGGCTGGGGGTCCACATCTCAGAGGATCTGCCATGGACAACACACATAGACTCAGTCGTAAAGAAGGCGAAGCAGCGCCTCTACCACCTGAGACAGTTAAGGAAGTTCAGAGTATCTGGGAAGATACTCCAGTCCTTCTACTCCGGAGCTGTAGAGAGCATCTTGACTGGAAACATCACTGCCTGGTATGGAAACAGCACGGCACAGGACAAGAAGGCCCTACAGAGAGTGGTGCGCTCAGCCGAGCGTACCACGGGTATTGCACTACCACCCTGCAGGTTCTATACAACAAGAGGTGCAAATCCAGAGCCTGCAGAATATGAAAGACCCTCACCCCAACAACAGCCTGTTCATGCTGCTGTGGTCAGGCAGACGCCTGCGAACCCCAGCTATTAGGACAGAGAGGCTTCGGCTCAGCTTCTTCCCCCAGGCCATCAGAGCCTTGAACACTAAACTCTCCACACAGAAGCACACATGAGCACACACAGGACACACACACTGTACACGCTCACACACTAGCAGCCACTTTAACATGAGCAAGCACACACTCATGCTGCACACGCCCACACTTATGGCCACTAAGGAAAGGTCACTTTAAAAATAGTATAGTAGAGATTGTATAAAATAGCAATGTACAGAAAGACCCAGTGCCCCATCCGTAGCTAACAGTGTATTGCACTACCACAGGACCTAGCATGTCCTTCATGCTCTGTAAATAACTATGTACAAATACCGATATGCCCTACTATGTTACTTGTTTATTGCACAATATTGTTTTATTGGATTCTATTATATGTTGTTACTACTGTATTGCACATCGTTGCGGGCAAGACCACCCGCATTTCATTGTATACTTGTATGCCGTGACAAATAAAACTCTTGACTTAACTTGACTTGATCTCCTCCTCTCTCCTTCTCCTCCCTTCCTCCTTATCCTCCTCCCCTCCTCCTTCTCCTCCTTCTCCTCCTCTCCTCCTCCTCTCCTCCTTCTCCTCCTCTCCTCCTCATCTCCTCCTATCCTTCTCCTTCTCCTCCCTCCTCATCCTCCTCATCATCTTCCTCCTTCTCCTCTCCTGCTCCTCCCTCTCCTCCTCATCTCCTCCTCCTTTTCTCCCCTCCTCATCTCCTCCTCCTCATCCCCTCCTCCTTCTCCTCCTCCTCTCCTCATCATCTCCTCCTCTCTTCTCCTTCTCCTTCTCCTCCTCCTCATCTCCTCCTCCTCCTCCTCCCCTCCTCCTCCTCCTCATCTTCCTCCTTCTCCTCTTCATCTCCTCTCCTCCTCCCCTCCTCCTCATCCCTCCTCCTCCTCATCATCTTCCTCCTCCTCCTCCCCTCCTCGCTCCTCGTCCTCTTCTCCTCCCCCTCTTCCCATCATCTCCTCCTCCTCTTCCTCCTGTTCCTCGTCCTCTTCTCCTCCTCCTCCTCTCCTCATCACCCTCTTGTTTTTCCTGAGTGCTTTCTGACAGCCAAGTTAGCAGACTGACCCCAACCAGCCCTTTTAAATGTAGGGTACACTGTCCATATGGCTGTGTACATGGACACACACACACACACACACACACACACACACACACACACACACATACACACACACTCTCACTTCTGTCACTTTTCGAAGCGAAACACAAGCAGGAAAAGGTCACCGTGGCTCAAACGCAAGGTTGTCTGTTCCCCTCAGGAGCACATACACACACACACACACACACACACACACACACACACACACACACACACACACACACACACACACACACACACCTAGAGACAACACTACAACAAGCAGGCCCGGACAGCCTATGAAAAGATCAATGAATAATTTAACCCCTAACATCATATTCTCCCAGACAGTAATGTATACAGAAAGTCCTGCATCAAGCGTGCACCTGCGTGTGCACGTGCGTGTGTGCGAGGAGTGTATTCATGGCGGTGTGAGTGTGGTCTCTACACTGTGAGGGGGGGCCGTCAGGCTGCATAATGTGATGGAGGTGTGGAGGTATTATCAGAGTGCTGGATGTGACAGCCAGGCAGAGAGGACTCTCCACCGCCAGGAATTGCCATTTTGTCCACCGTGCCCAATATGAGACCTGTCATCTCTCTCCCCACCGTGCCCAATATGAGACCTGTCA
>NC_140179.1:23868353-23903353 GCF_963971535.1 Notolepis coatsorum | reverse complement strand
GCAGATATCTCTACAGCAGGTATCTCTACATCAGGTATCTCTACAGCAGATATCTCTACAGCAGATATCTCTACATCAGATATCTCTACAGCAGGTATCTCTACAGCAGGTATCTCTACAGCAGATATCTCTACATCAGATATCTCTACAGCAGGTATCTCTACATCAGGTATCTCTACATCAGATATCTCTACATCAGATATCTCTACAGCAGGTATCTCTACATCAGGTATCTCTACATCAGATATCTCTACATCAGATATCTCTACATCAGATATATCTACAGCAGATATCTCTACAGCAGATATCTCTACAGCAGGTATCTCTACAGAACACTCCTACTGTAGCTGCTTAGGATGACATCACTCCTAGCTGGATGAGAGCACTCCTAGCTGGATGACATCACTCCTAGCTGGATGACATCACTCCTAGCTGGCCAGGATGAGAGCACTCCTAGCTGGATGAGAGCACTCCTAGCTAGATGACATCACTCCTAGCTGGATGACATCACTCCTAGCTGGATGACATCACTCCTAGCTGGCCAGGATGAGAGCACTCCTAGCTGGATGAGAACACTCCTAGCTGGATGAGAACACTCCTAGCTGCTTAGGATGAGAGCACTCCTAGCTGGATGAGAACACTCCTAGCTGGATGAGAACACTCCTAGCTGGATGAGAGCACTCCTAGCTGGATGAGCACTCCTAGCTGGATGAGAACGCTCCTAGCTGGATGAGAACACTCCTAGCTGCTTAGGATGAGAACACTCCTAGCTGGCCAGGATGAGATCATATGGTTTTTCTCTTTTGGGTGAACCGTCCCTTTAATTGTAATCTCTCTTTTGATGCTGGCGTGAGTCTTTGTTCTGTAGAAACACTCAGGTAATGCATATTGGGTCCCTTAATATTAATATCTGCCTTAATATTCCCAGATAGTTGATATTGGACGCTCGGCAGAGGAACGATTAATGGCTGTCATTCTGCCATGCATTCTTTTATTCATTGGAATAAATCGAATGTTGGACGTTCTATAAAATCTAATGTTGGACGTTCTATAAAAGCTATTGTTGGACGTTCTATAAAAGCTATTGTTGGACATGATATATAAAAGCCATTAAGTTTCTCCATCCATTAAGTTCCTTTTATGATGTTCAGATGGTTCTGAGGTGACTGGGTGCTGATGGCCATGATGTCGTAATACTACTAGCTCTCTGCAGTCTGCGCAGGATGTGTGTGTGTGTGTGTGTGTGTGTGTGTGTGTGTGTGTGTGTGTCTCTCTCTCTCTCTCTCGCCCGAAAGGTTGGCGCCTGGGGAGAATTCTGGGAGATTAAAAAAGAAAATGCTGAATTTCGTATCTATATTGGCACATACTATTATTCTGCCTTCTTCCTTTACATTTCATTATCTCTCTCCCTCTCTCTCTGTCTCTTTTTCCCCCCTCCCTCTATCTGTCTCTCTTTCTCCCTCTCTCTCTCTCTCTCTCTCTCTCTCTCTCTCTCTCGCTCTCGCTCTCGCTCTCGCTCTCTGTCGCTCTCTATCTCTCCCTCTCTCTCTCTCTCTCTCTCTAGTTATTCCTTCTCTTTGAGCATCATCAGACACGTCTGTGATCAGATATTAATGACAGGATCCCAGCCCTTTTCCATTCAAGTAAACGTTAGTCTCAGTTAGGGCTGGGCGATATGACCAAAAACGGTATCGCGATAAAATTATAAAATTATTTTCATATAATTCGATATCGATAATTATCGTCGATATAATGTCTGTCAAGTTTAATTAACTTCTTATGCTGCTGCGAATGTCTCGAGTCGAGTTGATGTCGTCATCAGTCCGCGCACGTTAGCAGTTAGCCGACAAGCGGAGTATCTCATGACAATGTAATAAATATGACACTAAAATACTCTCTTCCGCCACAATATATTGAAACGACGTCCACTGTATACCCCACACTACTATAAACGTGGCCTCAGAATTCACGCCACACACATACTCGGCATGTAAATATATAAAACAGCGCCGTGCAAGCTAGTTATCCTAGCCAGCCTGTTGTTTCTAAGCGGTGTATTCCATGACAATGTGCTAAATATGACACTAAAATACTCTCTTCCGCCACAATATATTGAAACGACGTCCACTGTATACCCCACATTACTATAAACGTGGCCTCAGAATTCACGCCACACACATACTCGGCACGTAAATATATAAAACAGCGCCGTGCAAGCTAATTAGCCTAGCAAGCCTTGTTGTTGAGTGAGTCCTACCTCTGGGTCTCCTTCCGGGTCTCCTTCGCTCTCGGCCATCTCCTTCACTGATTGGTTGTTAGTGCGTGTGCTCATATCCAAGCTTGGAAAATCGATATATCGAAACTTTGCGACCACGTTTCATGTTTATTTCGAGGAAATAATTTATCGCGATAGTTATCGTTATCGTTTTATCGCCCAGCCCTAGTCTCAGTGATATTGGGCCATACCAGTATATATCAAACGGAAACTTTGATGTTAAACTAAAGTTTGGTTTGGTTTAAGGTGGAGCATGTGGTTAGACCGTTAGTTATTTGCACTATAAACCATAATGTGACCGTCAGGGGAGAGTGGGAGATCTGTACGTGGCATCTGATCCTAAATCTAACCCTAACTAACCTTACGGTCATGCACTTGTCCTAATAAACGAACCTACACTGTCAGGGCTCTACAGTGCGACCAAATTGCTCGCATATGCCCCTAAAAATATTTGTGTGCGAACCGTGAAAATCAATTACGTGCACGCTGTGCGAATACAGATTATAGCCTCTCTCGTATTTTTTTTCCTCCGCTGCGAGATCGTTAAAAAACTACAAGTCCCACATTGCACTCAAGCCAACGGTCCAATCACAGTAGAGTGACGTGACTGGTTTCATGAGAAAGAAAGCAAATGACCAATCGGAAGCTCTCATTTGGCTTGTTTACTTCCTGAAACGCCACCATTGCGATATGCGAGAGTTTCCCCGAGACATGTAACTTCTAGTCTTACCAATAGCAATATATTTTAGAACACCTAGATTTAGCGATAGCAATAGTAATATAACGTTAATGCAACTAAATTAATGCCTTGCTTTGTTAATCATAACGTTGATGCAGTAGCGTATGCCGTTGTGTTGACTGTAACGGACATGATAACAACATAACACTGTGTGCACATTCAAATTGCGATAATCGATTCTAACATTTTCAAATCGATGCAGTTGAATTTTCCCCTTAGGATCGATGCATTGTTACACCCCTACACCAAAGTAACTGGCCCACTGTGTATGTGTGTACAGCTAACTTGGCTAGCGTTATGAACAGCAGAGGTGGGCAATAGGGTCCAGCTTTTATCTCTCGAGATAAAGCTGGGAACGAGGTTAGGGTCCAGCTGCAGCGCCGGACGGCTGGAGTGCAAGCGGTGTGACGTAATTGGCAGACTTGACTGTCAATCAATGGTCTACCTGACACGCAAACTCATAAACAATGTTTCTGTACTGGAGGTGTACAGTATTTCAATAGGCAACCCTGAAAGGATTATTTTTCTAGAAGAGCAACACAGCCAAAACATAAGCATTGTATGCATAAAAGGGGCAAAAGTTAAGTGACTGTTACTTTTGTAGCAGTAGTTTGATTTGATAGTTTATTTGATAGGGACAGCACATGTTAATGAACATCAAGTACAAAATACAAAATGTAAACATGCAGGGTTGTAGCAAGAGCTAATTTACACACATGCACGCACAGTACAAATATACATTTATAAAAAAATAAAAAAATAAACTCTTTTACTTGAAATATTTTCACTGTGCTCCTAAATATTTTTGGGTGCTCCTAAATTTCTTTGTGTGCTCCTAACTTTTTTCATTTAGGAGCACCTGTGCCCCTAGTGAAAAAGGTTAGCGTAGAGCCCTGACTGTAGCACTCAACACTTTGATGAACATTGTTACTTAGCTGATAGAGTTGTGCCCTTCCTGATGACTTGTCGTACAGAACTTGTAAGTCGCTTTGGATAAGAGCGTCTGCGTGCGCGCGTGCTACAGCACCAGTATATTCTGGTACCCACTGGGCACTCTGCCTGCTTATCTCCCCGTCTCTGTCTCCGTGTGTGTGTGTGTGTGTGTGGATAGCTCAGCAGATGAACCCAGGTTATTAATTAAGAGTCACCCAATTTGAACCGTCCTCTCACCGCTGTGTGTGTGTGTCTCACCGCTGTGTGTGTGTGTGGCGTCTCCGTGGCGACGCGGCTTTAGCCCCCAAGTGCCTCCTTGTTGCATCTTGGTCGCCTGGTGCTCTCCTCCCATCACCAGGCGACCAGCGTCCTCTCTGTCATCATCACATCGGGTTCAACAATAAGAGCCACATCATCTGAAGCGGGCCTCATTAGTGAACACCGCCGGCCGTGCAGCTGACTTCAATACAGCAGTGGAAGGGCGGAGGTCATCGTCATAGAGGCGGTAGAATAGAGACAATTACTGAAATACCGCTGGTTCCTAAAGGCCCTGATCTGTCTCAGAACTGTTTTAGATGTGTATTTTTGTTAAAATGTGTATATTGTGATTGTCAAGACTGTTGGTTTATTGGAGCTCCCGTAGCTCACCGCATATCTCGGCGCTATTTCTGCGTCGGGGAAAACCGTGCTCGTCACGGATCTGGGGGACACGAGTTCGATTCCCGGACCCGCCGTCATTTCTCAGAATGTCTTCCCCTGCTCTACATCCCATTTCAACCGGTTTCTGTCGGTCATGCTTGACCAGAAAAGCGATAAACGCTAAAAAATAAAGTTAAAAAAAAAAAAAAAAAAAAGACTGTTGGTTTATTTAATATAAGGATCAGATCTATGTAAAGGGGTCTAAATCATTTAACAGGTGTTCTGCTTGTGAGCATGCGCAGTTGGCGCAGCTGCCTTTTTTAAATGGTGGCGATGTCATTGTGGAGAGAACTCTGATAGGATCACATCGCCCGTTGGTGAGTGCACTTGATTAATTGATTGAAACTTCATTAACTTGGCTATGTCACCTATAAACACAATGTAATGTATCACGTTGGCTGCTGGCTGCTAATGCAGCCTGCCGATAATACCTGCATGTACACAGGGTTGTTGGGGAATGGTGGCTAAATGAATGAATGTTGTGCCTGAATGTTTGCCGCTAGCTTGTGGCTATAGGCTAGCGTACTTTGCCGATGGTGCACGCTGATCTAGTGCCTCTGTGGCTTTGCCGGTTTGTCACGGTGAGATTCATGTGGGGAACTTTGGTGTGTGTGTGCTCTGATGAATGATAACTGCTGTCTTGTCGCGTTGTGTGGCTTTGAGTCTGAGACGACGGGCTTGAGTGGCTTGCGTGTGTTGCGGAGGAGGAAGTAAACATGGCCAGGCATTCTGGTAAATGTAGTCATTGTAGTTCTCCCTCTTTTGCCCACTGTTAAAGGGGACATGACATGCAGGTTTGATTAGTATGTATGAAATGTATAGTGTATGTATATTCAATAGTAGTATTGATAGTATATTAATATAATATAACTTAATATTATGCTTAATTAATGTGTATGCTACTGTGCATTTTGTTCTGTTTCACAGGTTTTTGACCTATGGTAAGCTGTGGAAATTATAACTATCTATGGACAGTTATCTGTGGAAATCGTAACTATAACCTATGGACAGTTAAGCTATGGTTATCTAAAGAAAGAAACTATATATATAACTGTGGTCATCTGTATTGTGGGAAAACATCTCAACTCTGTTTAAAATAAACAAACCAATGACCAACCATTGAGTCATCCATTGTGTGGTGCCTGTCAGACCCTTTCGGAGGGATTCAAATGAACATTTTTGAAAGATCCGAACAGTGATGATGAATTGTATTTTATGTAGGCCTATTTAATGTATGTTATGTGTGATAACCTTTTTTATCATTTTAGGTTGATGCCTTTTTTAACATCTTGGCCAGGGACTACAGATGAAATCTAGCCTTCTGGCTAATTCTGGCGTATTTACATTTTTTATGTTGATTAATATGCACTGTCCCTTTTGCAAATAAACTTAAACTTAAACTAATACCACTGGTTCCTAAAGGTCCTGTTCTGTCTCATAGAACTAATACCACTGGTTCCTAAAGGTCCTGTTCTGTCTCATAGAACTAATACCACTGGTTCCTAAAGGTCCTGTTCTGTCTCATAGAACTAATACCACTGGTTCCTAAAGGTCCTGTTCTGTCTCATAGAACTAATACCACTGGTTCCTAAAGGTTCTGTTCTGTCTCAGAACTAATATCACTGGTTCCCAAAGGTTCTGTTCTGTCTCAGAACTAATACCACTGGTTCCTAAAGGTTCTGTTCTGTCTCATATAACTAATACTAATACTTCACCTCCTCTCTCTCTCTCTCTCTCTCTTCACCTCCCTCTCTTCACCTCCTTTTCTCTCTCTATTCACATCTCTCTCTATTCACCTCCCTATCTCTCTATCTCTCTCTCTTTCTCTCTCCCTCTTCACCTTATTCTCTCTATCTATCTATCTATCTCTCTTCACCTCCCTCTCTCTTCACCTCCCCCTCTCTCTATCTCTCCATCTCTCTATCTCTCCATCTCTCTTTATCTCTCCATCTCTCTTCACCTCCTTCTATCTCTCTCTCTCTATTCACCTCCCTCTCTCTTCACCTCCATCTCTCTTCACCTCCCTCTCTCTCTCTCCACCTCTTTCTCTCTCCCTCTCTCTTCACCTCCTTCTCTCTTCTCTCTATCTCTCTCTCCTCTCTCCTCTCCCCCCCCCCCCTCACCTTTGACCTCTCCCATAAGTCCGGGCCTGGCTCTAGGTGTTGATGGCTGTGATTTATGAGTGTGTTTCTGAGGCTCAGTGCAGCGTAGTGGTGCATGTTAGCGTGTGATCAGTGATTCTGTGATAGATGAGGGTCCAGGGCCCATACATTACTGCCCCCCCCCTCCACCATACATTACTGCCCCCCCCTCCACCATACATTACTGCCCCCCCCTCCACCATACATTACTGCCCCCCCCCCCTCCACCATACATTACTGCCCCCCCCTCCACCATACATTACTACCCCCCCTCCACCATACATTACTGCCCCCCCCCACCATACATTACTGACCCCCCTCCACCATACATTACTGCCCCCCCCTCCACCATACATTACTGCCCCCCCCCTCCACCATACATTACTGCCCCCCCCTCCACCATACATTACTGCCTCCACCATACATTACTGCCCCCCCCTCCACCATACATTACTGCCCCGCCCGCAGCCCATACATTACTGCCCCCCCCGCAGCCCGTACATTACTGCCCCGCCCGCAGCCCATACATTACTGCCCCGCCCGCAGCCCGTACATTACTGCCCCGCCCGCAGCCCGTACATTACTGCCCCGCCCGCAGCCCATACATTACTGCCCCGCCCGCAGCCCATACATTACTGCCCCGCCCGCAGCCCGTACATTACTGCCCCGCCCGCAGCCCGTACATTACTGCCCCGCCCGCAGCCCGTACATTACTGCCCCGCCCGCAGCCCATACATTACTGCCCCGCCCGCAGCCCGTACATTACTGCCCCGCCCGCAGCCCGTACATTACTGCCCCTCCCGCAGCCCGTACATTACTGCCCCGCCCGCAGCCCGTACATTACTGCCCCGCCCGCAGCCCGTACATTACTGCCCCGCCCGCAGCCCGTACATTACTGCCCCGCCCGCAGCCCGTACATTACTGCCTCGCCCCGCAGCCCGTACATTACTGCCCTGCCCGCATCCCGTACATTACTGCCCTGCCCGCATCCCGTACATTACTGCCCCGCCCGCAGCCCGTACATTACTGCCCCGCCCGCAGCCCGTACATTACTGCCCCGCCCGCAGCCCGTACATTACTGCCCCGCCCGCAGCCCGTACATTACTGCCCCGCCCGCAGCCCGTACATTACTGCCCCGCCCGCAGCCCATACATTACTGCCCCGCCCGCAGCCCGTACATTACTGCCCCGCCCGCAGCCCGTACATTACTGCCCCGCCCGCAGCCCGTACATTACTGCCCCGCCCGCAGCCCGTACATTACTGCCCCGCCCGCAGCCCGTACATTACTGCCCCGCCCCGCAGCCCGTACATTACTGCCCTGCCCGCATCCCGTACATTACTGCCCTGCCCGCATCCCGTACATTACTGCCCCGCCCGCAGCCCGTACATTACTGCCCCGCCCCGCAGCCTGTACATTACTGCCCCGCCCGGAGCCCGTACATTACTGCCCCGCCCCCTCCACCATACATTACTGCCCCAGAGAGCGAGAGAGAGAGAGAGAGAGCTTGATGTTGTGCTTGCTGCTAACTAACAGTGCCAATACCGATACCTGGTATTCGATACCGAAACAAAAACATTATCTTTATCGATACCTTACTTTGCTGAGATATGCTGAGTGTGCTTTGTGTGAGCCAATCAGAGGCTTTGTTACATTTTGGATTGTTATATCTCGGAACAAACATGCTCATTGGCTCATGGACACTAATAAGATATAGACTACTTGGTTATTGGAATTTCGATATGACAGCATTTTTCAATTCTTGATAGTGTTGAAGCAATTGGATTTGCTTAGTATGTATTAGTATGTCCTGTGATACAGGTATAAAGACACTAGTAAGTCATCAGCGTAGTGTTGTATAAACAGCATTGTAATAAAACTGCTGCGGTCAGGCAAGCGCTACCGGAGTCTCATGGCCGGTACAGAGAGACTCAGAAGGAGCTTCTATCCCCAGGCCATCAGGATGCTCAATGACCCCATCCATCTACATTCATTGCACACACATCCACATGCACACACTCACTTTAGACGCTAACTTTAGACACTTTAAACACTACACCATATTTTATATATTTATTACAAAAAGATTTGCACTACATCCATACCTCATTTTAGCATTTTGCATAAAGCAAAAAAAGTTTGCATACGTTTCTACCTCATTGTCTGCATTTTTACATCATTGTACTTTAGGTTGTATATTGTATATTTGTATAGTGTTGGGACTTTATTCTTCTTTTTACTTTTTTTTACTGTATGAAGCACAATTTCAGGAGGCTCTTACAGAACCAAGCATTTCCCTGTAATGTACATGTACTTTATACGTGACAAATACAACACAACTTGAAACTGGACGCTGTGTTGCAGGATACAGTGTTCTGCAGCTTGAATCTATATTATATAGATCTATATTATCTATCATCTATATTACTGACACTTAGCATCTGGTGGACACCTTTATGTATATTTTATTCTGTGTTTGTGTGTCCCAGTGGGAATTGAACCCCTAACCATGTTGTTCCAGGTTTATCCAGGAGACTGTTACGTGTGGTAGTTTGCTGTTGTAATGTCTCTCTCTCCTCTGCCTGTTCCAGGTTTATCCAGGAGATAGAGATGACCATGGGACCAGGCCAGGCCAAGCAGTGCCAGCTCAGAACCTTCCTCACCTACTACATCAATGACCTCTTCCTCAACCAGGTCAGTAGGACACCAGCATGGCCTCAACTCATGTGGGAATATTAGAAATTAGTCACATCAGACCCCTGGAACACGCTAAACAAGCTGCATGCTACACAAGCTATACACGCTACACAAGTTAATGCTACACAAGCTACACGGTACACAAGGTACATGCTACACAAGCTACACACTACACAAGCTACATGCTACACAAGCTACACACTACACAAGCTGCATGCTACACAAGCTATACACGCTACACAAGTTAATGCTACACAAGCTACACGGTACACAAGGTACATGCTACACAAGCTACACACTACACAAGCTACATGCTACACAAGCTACACACTACACAAGCTACATGCTACACAAGCTACACGGTACACAAGCTACATGCTACACAAGCTATATGCTACACAAGCTACACGGTACACAGGTTAATGCTACACAAGCTACACACTACACAAGCTACACACTACACAAGCTACACACTACACAAGCTACATGCTACACAAGCTACACGGTACACAGGTTAATGCTACACAAGCTACACACTACACAAGCTACATGCTACATAAGCTACACACTACACAAGCTACACACTACACAAGCTACATGCTACACAAGCTACACACACAAGCTACATGCTACATAAGCTACACACTACACAAGCTAAATGCTACACAAGCTACACACTACATAAGCTACACACTACACAAGCTACACACTACACAAGCTACATGCTACACAAGCTACACACTACACAAGCTACATGCTACACAAGCTACACACTACACAAGCTACATGCTACACAAGCTACATGCTACACACTACACAAGCTACATGCTACACATGCTACACAAGCTACACACTACACAAGCTACATGCTACACACTACACAAGCTACATGCTACACATGCTACACAAGCTACACACTACACAAGCTACATGCTACACAAGCTACATGCTACACACTACACAAGCTACACAAAATACACAGTACACAAGCAACATGCTACACGTGCTACATGCTACATAAGCTACACAGTACACAAGCTACATGCTACACAAGCTACACAGTATGCAGGCTACATGCAACACAAGCTACACACTACACAAGCTACACAAGCTACATGCAACACAATCTACACAAGCTACATGCAACACACGCTACACAAGCTACATGCTACACAAGCTACACAAGCTACATGCTACAAGCTACACAAGCTACATGCTACACGCTACACAAGCTAGCTTGTGTCTGAAAGCAGCACATGCTCAAAATAAACAAAAGGAGCAGCTCACGGATATAACATCATTATAAAAGCCCCACTGCCTTGGCAGCACACAGATAAACAGAACTAGTCCTTCCTATCATTGAAGGAAATCACATCACCAGGAATTAATTGCGTGTTTATTTGTTTACACTGTTTATTTTATTAAATTGTATTGCCTATTTTTTTTATGTCTTTCTACTATTACCATTACCCTGCCCATACCTGACCTGTCGGGTTTATGGATTGTAACCGTATTGTCATGATCTGTCGGGTCAGACTGAGCACATGGCGTCTGCAGTGCAGTGTGTTTACAGTGTTTCATCACAAGTTTCGTTTGCTCAACGACAATGACACTATGTAACAAAACATCAACTACACTCACAGCACACACATCCACACGTACACACTCACTTTAAACAAACTGTGAAGTGCCACAGAACAAGTGACACTTTTGGAAATTGACATCCTGATCTTATATATGATTATGGGGAATGTCTGTAGATTCTTCCTGGACAATGGAATAGAAACACGTTATGTGTAAACACATGTTAAAGTGCCACAAGTCAACGAGTGACACTTTGTATAATATTCTTATGTTTATTATATATGATTGGAGCTATGTATATGACCTGTATACTCTTTATACACTTATAAAACTATGTTACAGTTAATGTGCAGTCGGAGTGAAGAGCAGGCCTGAGCTGAGAGCAAGTCGGCACAGTTTAACCCTGTCCTGTCTGCATAGAATATAGCCAGCAGTCTCCCTTGTCTGCATCCCCTTGAGTTGGGGCGAGTGAAAACGAAGGGGGATCTTAAAAGTCACCACGTGGTACACACAGGAGAGAGACTTTACTGCTGTAACCAGTGTGACATTAGCTTCAAGAGAAAGGCAGATCTTGAACGACACCACGTGGTACACGCAGAAGAGAAACCTTACTGCTGTGACCAGTGTGGGAAGACCTTCAAGACGAAGGCAGAACTTAAACAACACCACACGGTACACACAGAGGAGAAACCTTACTGCTGTGACCAGTGTGGAAGGAGCTTCAAGACGAAGGATCACCTTAAACGTCACCACGTGGTACACACAGAAAATAAACCTTACGGTTGCGCCCAGTGTGAGAAGGCCTTCAAGACGAAGGGAGAGGTTAAAATTCACCACACGGTACACACAGAAGAGAAACCTTACTGCTGTGACCAGTGTGGAAAGAGCTTCAAGGCAAAGCGTAACCTTACACTACACCACATGGTACACACACGAGAGAAACCATACTACTGTGACCAGTGTTACATGAGCTTCCGGAACCTGCAAGGGCTTAAGAGACACAGACGGCGGAGGCAGCCATGCAAGGTGCCAACCTGCTTAACGGGGGCAGTAAGGGGTGATGTGTCTCGCTCAAGAACACTGCGACGCACTATCAAAGACGAGTGTGGAAATGAAAAAAACCAAGAAGACGATGTAGTCATTCTTCCTCTTTATGAGGCGCCAGGCTCCACCTCAAAACGAGTATCTCCCTCCACTGACATAGAGGCGTTCAACTCTCTAGACGAGTACCTAAAGGCCAAAAACATAAATTATGAGCACTGTTCCATTTTCTATGGCTCAGAAGAGGAGGATGGCGACATTCAGATCAAGGATCAGAACCCGAGGCCACAGATGACACCCTCAGGTGAAACTGAGTCTGAGCCTGAACAAGATGGGGAGCTAAATACCTCTGAAACTGAACACAGTTCTGATTACTCAACATATTGAGTAATAGCTCAAGAGAAGCTAGCACAAGGAGACGCTAGCTCACCAAAGGGGCTTCAATGGCCCAAATGATGGAAAGAGAAGTAAGGACCCCCGGTCAAGATCCAGGGGATAAGATGGTGGAGAAACCAACCCCCGAGCAGCAAGCAGAGATAATGGCAACAAAGGGAGAAATTACCTTCTGGGGCCCTGACACATGACACTCAAGCAAGTGCAACCTGCACTTGACGGGAGAAACATGGGGGAGAAACTAACCCCCGAGCAGCAAGCAGAGATAATGGCAACAAAGGGAGAAATTACCTTCTGGGGCCCTGACACATGACACTCAAGCAAGTGCAACCTGCACTTGACGGGAGAAACATGGGGGAGAAACGAACCCCAGAGCAGCAAGCAGAGATGAGGGCAACAAAGGGAGAAATTACCTTCTGGGGCCCTGACACGTGACACCCAAGCAAGTGCAAACTGCACTTGACATACCGCTCATCTGTCAAGAGGAAGAATATGTAGTGTTATTGTCATTTAGGAAGAAACATGACATAGAATACTACATGCATTTTGTATATATTTTAAGTATAATATGTAAAGATGTCCGTCCTTGCTCTAAACCCAGAGTAAAGTAAAGTGAATTTGTAATCTATTTCATTCAGAAGGGATTTCCTGACAGCAACCATTTGGTAGGTTAGCACCCTACCAACCATATCAGCTGCATGAGATGTACACTCACCAGCGCCTATGGGTAACAAATTGAGACTCTGCAAACTCTCATCAAGCTTAGCACCTTGACGCGGGGGGACAGAGCGAGCATCAGGGTCTCTGTATCCGACGGGCCTATCAGATTTGTGGAGACTTGGAAGCCTCAGCATACAGGACGCTGTGGTGCTTAGGCGGCCAAGTCACTGGTTTATAGGTCTGTCAAAACGGATTGGAGGTTCCGGGGCTTAGAACATGAGTTCAAGTGAGTTGGGCTGTATACTAATTAAATAGGTATCAACAGCCGAAAGAATATTAACTGAAATAACTGCTGTCAGGTGTCTCTGGAGTAGAATTAGTTACAGATTTGAGTCAACCTTACTCAAGATTGGTCTTATCGGCAGAACCTCTCCAACCAAGACTCTTCCTAATGTTCGAGATCTGGAACACTGGTGACGTAGATGGTCTGCAGAGCGCAGCAGACAGCCAAAAGTAAATTGGTAAAAAATCTATCAGGAACAAGAGAGGGTTGATAAGTAACGACTTGAAGTAGCGGTTACTCATGACAAAAAAGTTACGTAATGTTTTCTTACAGTCAAAAACGTAGAAGGTTCTACTCAGGGAAAGAATCACACTTAAAGTATATTTTTGTGATTACGGTAAAAAGGTTTACTCATGACTTGAAGTAACTAAACGCTTACTTAAAGTCAGAACTTAAGTAGAAAAAACTCTACTTTGTGAATAGCAGGCTGAAATAGCCATTGCGAATAGCAGGCTGAAATAGCCATTGCGAGCAGGCTGAAATAGCCATTGCGAATAGGAGCGGATAGCAGGCTGAAATAGCCATTGCGAGCAGGAGCGAATAGCAGGCTAACTAGCCATTGCTAACAGGACGAGGCTACTCACATGAACAGACAGGTATATGATAACCTTGGACATGCCGGAAGTAAGAGGATGTTGGTATACCTGAGAACCAACAACATTCTCATACCTAAAGCCAAACAAAGAGCGATAACAGTCCGAAAGGCCTGTGAACAATGTGCGCTGGTAAAGGTGCGCTGGTAAAGGGACAAAACCTGAACCAGTGCCACACTCTTAGACGGGGGGGGGGGGGGGCTGTCCCCCGGAGTCAGCGAACGACGCAGCGGATGGCAAGAAGGAATATACTGACTCAGGTCAGAAATCGGAACTGGAGGAAGACCGGGATAGGTCAAGCTCCAGAGCATCCTCAAGGTCCTCATCTAGACCTCCCAGACCTCCCAGACCTCCCAGACCTCCCAGACCTCCTAGACCTCCCAGACCGGACAGAGAGACATCGGCCTGGACCCAGGTTACAGGGCGACGAGAGCCCTGAATGGACCTGAAAGAGAGAAAAGAAATTAGTCCTCTGTGGACTGTATCTGTGATGTCCTGCGAGGCCTACGGACAGGGTCACAAGACCAGGCCAACCACACGTCAATAGAGGACTGCTGCTACAATTCTCGGGGACCCGTGGGGGTCGCCCGAGAAGTGACAAATCAACCTACCTCAAACTATGGGAGAGATCCAAGAGGTCAGAGGGGGCGACCCCAAGATGACCAAGATGACCAAGACGACAACAGCCTGGGTGCATCGGCCGGGAACAACAGATGCAAGTCTTCCCGCCGGATACCAAGCAACAACGTGACCCCTATCCTGTCGAGCCGTCCAGCCAGGGAACAACAGATGCAAGTCTTCCCGCCGGCTACCAGGGTAACAAGGTACCGAGATGGCAGAGGGGGTGTGGAGAGTCACAGCCACGTGACCCCACAATCGCCATCTCGTCCCCCAGTACAGACGCTATTAAGACAATGGAAAATGACCGCCCAGGATGACAGAGTGGGTGTGAAGTGCCACAGAACAAGTGACACTTTTGGAAATTGACATCCTGATCTTATATATGATTATGGGGAATGTCTGTAGATTCTTCCTGGACAATGGAATAGAAACACGTTATGTGTAAACACATGTTAAAGTGCCACAAGTCAACGAGTGACACTTTGTATAATATTCTTATGTTTATTATATATGATTGGAGCTATGTATATGACCTGTATACTCTTTATACACTTATAAAACTATGTTACAGTTAATGTGCAGTCGGAGTGAAGAGCAGGCCTGAGCTGAGAGCAAGTCGGCACAGTTTAACCCTGTCCTGTCTGCATAGAATATAGCCAGCAGTCTCCCTTGTCTGCATCCCCTTGAGTTGGGGCGAGTGAGAACGAAGGGGGGGGGGGGGGCCCTTCGGAATGCAATCTCTGAGCAGGGTGCTTTCCACAGCAGGTTGTCACACTCTGCGTAGAGTAGACAAGGATAGGTACAAGTGTGTGCATATATATGTGTACACTGTATGCTATATATATATGTACTGTATTATACATGTAAGTGTATCTGTATATATCTGTAGTATTTATTGGGCTATGTACTATGTACTCATGCTGGAGGTGTGAGTTGCTTTCACTTCAATACTGCTTGGTCTGTACAGATGCATCTGTCTCCCTCCCTCCATGAGACCTTGACAGACAGGGCCTCTTCCTGGAGCTCTCCGGCCGGCAGACGCATTAAACTGGTTAACCCTTTGTGGGGTCTGAATGAGATGAAAAGTGAAGGGACTTTCCACAGCAGACACAATGGGAGTCTGTTCCAGCAAAAATGTTACAATTACTTTCCAAGTTACGGCCTAGTGGAGTAGAAAGGGAGGAGAGCCAGTCCCCACGTACCGTGCACTGACTGGCTGGTGAAATGACATCACGGTGACAGCGCTGTATTTGGACCAATAAGCAGAAAAGATCTGGGGCCCTTTATAAAGGGCAACTGGCCAGATCACAGGCAGATTTTTACACTGAGCTGGAGAGATAGGAAGATGTTGCTTGCGGGCACAAGCCGTGCCAGATCAGACTTTTTTGAGAGATGAGAAGAATGGTGCTTGACACTGGGCACAAGCCGTGCATGATGAGATGTTCTGGTCTGAGGGGTATGGCGACCTGGCACCAAGGTCTCGTCCAATGGTAGAATGGAGACTATTATGGGATGTTCAGTAGACTAGAAGGGATATTCAATGCATATTGTACAAGGAATATACAAGGGATATCAGGGGATATACAAATACAATTAAATATATATAAATAAATATATATATTCGGTTTAATCTGATCCTTCAGAACAGCCGCCCCCTAATTGGTCCCAACCCAATTAGTTAAGCAGAGACAGATTAACCGCACTGTCTACCACTCAAGGGTCCGCTGTAAGGGTCAGTCAACTCACAAAGTCATAGGGTCATGGTCATCATCGATTGTGTCTGGGAGTCGGGGCAGTTCTATGAGCCTCGCCACAGGACGGGTGTAAATGCGCCCCTGGACGAGTACTTCAGCTGCTCGGACCTTGCCATCGGCACCGGTGATCACTTTGCTTACGCGGCCAGCCGGCCACATAGCTCTGGGTAGTGACTGGTCAATAATCATGACGACTGTTCCTTCCGTCAAATTGTCTCTCTCTTTTACCCACTTCTGGCGGGTCTGTAGAGACGGTAGGTAGTGCAGTAGGAAACTGCTCCAAAACTTGTCGGCTAATACTTGGCTGTACCTCCACATTCGTCGGCCGTTCGCTTCTTCAGGCCGGTACATTGTCTGGGGTAACGCGGGATCTAGCCGCCCCATCAGGAGGGTGTTGGGGGTGACTGGGTCGACATCTGCTACATCACTGGAGACGTAACCGAGGGGCCTCGAGTTCAATACTCCCTCAATCTCCGTGAGGACTGTCATTAGGACTTCTTCCGCCACAGTCTGGGCCCCAAGTACTGCGTACAGGGCTGTCTTTATAGAACGTACTTCTCGTTCCCAAGTTCCACCGAAGTGGGGTGCGTTTGGGGGGTTGAATTGGAAGTCAATCTGGGCTGGAGCGAGGTGGGTCTTAAGTTCTGGGCCCATAGCTTGGAAGCTCTCCCTCAGCTCTCTTTCTCCGCCTTTGAAGTTTGTCCCGTGATCGGACAATAATGTAGACGGTTTTCCTTTCCGTGATGTGAATCTTCGGGAGGCCATAAGGAATGAGTCTGCGCTCATGGTCGGAAGGAGCTCGATATGTATCGCTCTGGTGGTCATGCATTTGAATACAATACCCCACCGCTTCTCGGTGCCTCTTCCTTTCTTTATGTGCAGCGGGCCAAAACAGTCCATGCCTGTTGAGTGGAATGGCTTGTCGCCGAGTCGGAGGCGACATGGAGGTAGGTCAGCCATCCGTGGTATGCTGGGCTGCGCGCGCCACTTTCGGCAGTCTAGACAGGTTCGCTGGAAGCGTCGCACCGCCTCTCTTCCTTGAAGTATCCAGTAACGACGTCTGATTTCCGCGAAGACTCTCTCTGCTCCTGCGTGGTGTACATCCTCGTCGTATTTCTTTATAATCAGCTCTGTGACCTTGTGTCGGCTGTTCAATACGATCGGGTACTTAATGTCATCCGGTAAATTGGGGGCTCTCCGCAGGCGACCACCCACTCTGATGAGGGTATGTGTGTCACTCTCGGGGGCCAGATGAATCAATCTGCTGTCTGATGGGACGGGCTTTCCTCCCTGTAGACAGTCTAGTTCATCGGGGAACGAGTCTCTCTGGGCTCGTTGCAGTAGAAGCAGTTCTGCTTCCTCGTAGTCAGCTGCTGACATATCAGCGGGGGACTTAATCTCTGGGTGGTGCCGCAGGAATGTCCGTTGCTGCGCACTCTCTATGGTAATGCAATCGTCTATGTTGGGGTCTGCGGAGACAACAGTGCTCAATCCACAGAACATGGGTTTCTTATTCTCAGCCTCCTGGTCACTTGCTTCCCTCGGGGTGGGCGTGGGCCAATCTCCTTCCGGGAGCTTGAGGAATGCTGGTCCGTCACTGTAGATGTTATGACGGGTTAAGTCATCTAGGGACATTCCCCGGGTGATGACGTCAGCTGGGTTGTGTTTTGTATCAACATAGCGCCAGTTTGCTTCTCCGGTTAACTCTCCGGTTAACTCTTGAATCTCAGTGACTCTGACTCCCACGAAGACTTTGTATTTGCATGAATCCGATTTGATCCAGGCGAGTACTGTCGTGGAATCTGACCACAGGATTGTTCTATGCACCGGAATGGTGAGCTCACGTTGGATGAGCGTGGCTAGATGCGCTCCTGCGAGGGCTGCGCAGAGCTCTAGACGTGGGATAGACTGTTGCTTGCGTGGGGCTATTCTCGAGCGGGCGAGGATGAATGCTGTGTAGATCTCTCCCCCCTCTTCTTGGGCCCGCAAGTAGGCTACTGATCCGTAGGCGACCTCGGAGGCGTCACTGAAGACGTGTAAATCCATTTTACATGTCTCTGGCCTCACCGTGGGTGGGAAGTAGCTTCGGCGTATATTAACGCCTGGGAGTGAGTGGAGTTCCATCTCCCACTCTCTCCAGGTGGGTGCAAGGTGTGCGGGAATGGGGTCGTCCCAGCCCTGGTCCTTGTCCCACAATGCTCGTACAATCATCTTTGCCCTGGTGGTGTACGGTAGTATACATCCTAACGGGTCATATTGTCGGGCGAGTGTTCTGTACACACTCCGTCTGGTGGTCGGTATTGCCGTCGACCTTCCCTGCTCCGTGGTCAGGGGTTTGTGTCTATAGTGGAGCGAATCTGTTTTGAAGCGCCACACTAGTCCTAGTGTCATCTCTTGGGCTTCTCCTGGGATTGTGGCCATCCAGGTCTCGCTGCTCGCTGCCTTGTCCTCGGAGGAGAGGCTGCGCAGTACGTGCGGATCGCTGCTGGCCCACTGCCTGAGATCAAAGCCGCCTTTGATCAGAGAGGCGCGGAGTTTATGTAGGAGAGCCTCGGCTTCTTCCTGGGTCGAAACGCTTTGTAGACAGTTATCTACGTAGAAGCTGTTCTTCACACTGTGTCGGACCTCTTCGTCCGCTGCTGGGTCCTCTGCGACATGTCTCTGTAGTGCAAAGGTAGCACAGCATGGGCTGCATGTAGTTCCGAAAGGGAGGACTTCCCATTGGTAGATGGCTGGGTGCTCATCTCCTGGCCTCTCTCTCCATAGGAACCGCAACAGGGGCTTGTCCTCCTCTACTAATCTCACCTGCAGGAACATCCCTTTGATATCCCCGCTGATAGCCACCTTGTCCTGGCGGAAGCGGAGTAGTACGCCTAGTAGGGAGGGGCCGAGTGTAGGACCGGGCAATAGCTCTTTATTCAGATTTTGGGATCCGATCTGGTAGCTGCAGTTAAACACGATGCGGTCTTTGCCGTTGTGATGAACCTTGTGGTCGGGCACGTACCACGATTCAGTCGTCTGGTCGGCCTCTTTAATGTCAATCTTTGTGACGTGTCCCGCTGTGATGAGCTTCTCAATCTCAGCGCGGTATACACTTTCTTGGGCGGGGTCCTTGGCTAAGCGCCGCTCTGTGTTTAGTAGGTACCGCTCTGTGGCGTCTTTCTTTGCGTGAAAGGTCGGCATCCCTTCCCGCCGCAGGAGTGGCGTGGCGTATCTCAACACGCCGCTGACTGGGACTCTCTTTGTTCCCGTCTCGAGGAGGTTAATGGCGTAGATGTCGTCTTTAGAGCGAATGTCTTTCTTTTCGTTCTTAAAGGGCATTTGTTCTAAGGTCCATAGCCTCTCTACATGCTGCAGGAGTGCGGTGTCTCCCTCTGTGACTCGGGAGTGGAGACAGCTAGTGGCTGTGGTTCGGTTGAGAGATTTGGCGAGTGGGCCTTGGAGAGTCCATCCTAGGCGGGTCTCGACTGCTGCAGGACAGCCTCTGGGTCCGGTATGAACCCGGTCTATCGGGACAATGAGGTCTGCATGGTCGGAGCCTATCAACAGTGTCGGGGTAGCACCGTCTATGAGTGGGATCGGTAGCTTGCGTAGATGTACATATTTCTCCATCAGCTTGGCTACGGGGTATGTGTACCGCAAGAGTCCTATTTCTTGGCTGGTGAAAGCGTCTGTAATCCTGTACCGTTGCTCGGGCTGGCCGCTTGCTGCGATAGAGAATGAGACATTCTCGCCCTTTATCGTTTTCAAATCTCTTCTTATTGTCCGAATTGTCATTTGGTTTTCGCTCCCCCGCAGCCCTAGCTGGGCCGCAGCGGACGCAAGCAGAAGGGTCTTCTCTGACCCGTCATCAAGGACGGCGTAAGTGTCCATGACTTTATTCTGGTAGCTCAATGTCACACGGACTACCTTTAAGAGCACTCTGGCTCCGCTGCTGCTGGCGGGGTCGATGTACATGACGCTTGCTTTGCTGCTTGATGGTGCGGGTGGAGGCCGCCGTCTGTTACTGTCGTGGAGTATGTCCAGATGGGCTCCATCGCACCGACTGCACTTTTTCTTTAAGCGGCATTCGGCTGCCATGTGTGATCGCGCACAGCGAAAACAGCGTCTGTTGGACTTTATCCATTGACTCGCTTCCTCCGCATTCATCTTGGGGAATGAGTCACATTGTGACAGCCAGTGTTCTTTCTCACAGTAGGGGCACACTATCTTCCACTTCTCCTTTCTTGAGGGGGTACTGTGGCTCCTACTGCTTGGCACTGACTCCGATTGGTGCATGACAGTCACCGATCTTCTTCCATCATTTAGTCTCCTGGTTCCTTCTCTGGAGCCAGGGGTGCTCCGTCCGAATGTATCTAGCCGTAAGCTGCTGACTTCTCTCGCCAGGAAGTCGGCTAGATCGAGGAGGTTCGGTTCGGGGCCATTAGGGTCTCGGTGGTCTCTCTGCCGCCTAAAGCGCTCCTGTCGGGCGGGCGGTAGCTTCTCCAAGATCCTCTCTACATTTGAGTTGGCGTATAGTTCATGCCTACCCTTTTCCCTCTGCGCTCCCAGCATCCCTACCAGGGACTGCACTCTGATGGACAGGTCGTCCAGTGCTCGATTGTCTGTTGCTGGGGGTAGGCGGTCGATGTGCCTGATCTCCTGGATCACGTAATCCCATATACGTCCATATCTCTGGTCCAACGCTACCAGCGCTGCGGTGTATGGGGTCGTGGAAGTGGCGTAGGCGAGCGCTATGTTGTGCGCGCGGGGTACCTTTAAATGCTTCAGTAGTATCGCGTATTTATGGCGTTCATCAATGACATCCACCAACATTGTCTCCAGACACATGCGGAGCTCCGTATACTGGGCCCGGTTCTCCTGGGTGAAGTCTGGTACCATAGGTGTGCCAATGTATGACGCGGATTGTTGATACATCGGCGAGCGTTGGGGGAGAGGCCTCCTAGGCGAGTCTCCTCCTGCTCCTTGGCGTGGGCTGGTACCGGCTGTGTACCATGGCCCGCTGGTCCAGGTGCTGTTCCTCGGTGCGGGTCGTGCGTCGTGCTCACCCGTGAATAGCGTCGGGGGTCTGTAGCGCAGCTCCGCGGGGGTATAGCCTGGGCTGTACTGGACCTCCTGGTCCGGTAGAGTACTGTGCTGTCGTCGGGCGTGGTTCTCCTCCTCTTCCTCTTCGTCTTCCGTTAGGTCATCCAGGGCTTGTAGTCTCTGATTTAGCCTCTCCGCAGTGTATGCTGCTCCTTCCCGGTGGCTGGGTCTCGCTTGGACCGGTTGGGGAAGGGGGTCTGCGGGGGGTATAAACCTCGTCTGTTGGTCAAGTTTAGGGTCGCTTACTCGGCTAGGGGATGCCGCCCTGGAGTGATGTCTAGACGAGTTCCTGGAGCCTCTGGTGGAGGGAGGGGGTGTTGTCCTTCTGATCAGCTGTTCTATTAGTTGCGCTTGTGCTCTGTCGCGCTCGGCTTCGCGCTTGGTGAGATCCGATTCTCTCTGGGCACCGGTGGCGGCGCGCTGGGCGTCGGCCCGGTCTCTTGCCATATTCTCTTCCATCTGAATGCGTCTTATTTCCAGGCGTATGTGCTCTTCTTCGCTCCGTTGCTGTATCTGCAATCGATCGCGTTCACCCTGGAGTCTATCGCGTTCAGTAGAGGCTTTCAGGCTGACGAGGAATGCCTGCTGTAGTGTCCTCTCTGCCTCGCTGGGAGAAGACGGTTGTATAGGGGAGCCGTCCCTTGGGGTACTCCGTGCGGAGTCTTGGAGCTCTATCTCCACGGTGCTCTCCTCATCTTCTTCCGTGCCGAGTTCTCTCTCGGTAGTGTTGTCTTCCTCCCGGGACTCGTCGGGGACTACTTCTTCGGTATTGGCGGGGTGTAAAGTCATGTCTGGTTCCCCCTGGTCCCCACCGTGAGCTGGGTCAGTTACGTTAGAACCCATAGGGGGCCTCTATGGTCGGGGTAGCCTGGTCGTTAGGGTTAGACATAATTTTACTTTCTAGTTTTACCGCGTTTACTGTTGGTAGAAGACTAGGTTGTTGACTGACAGCGTAAGCCTCTAGGTACTGAGGGAGCTGTCGTTTGCGCCGCGGGCGTTGTTGGTTAGGAGGATCGTTTCGTGGAGTGTTCATCATAGGCCATTTTAATATTAATAACACTATATTAATATTACACTGATTACCATCCGGCTCGAAGGACCAATTGTAACTGAGGGGTACAATTCCCTGACTGTATGGTTAGATATGATACTTACTACCACTACCTCTTGTACTTTAGACTCTGGCCACCCAGTACTAGGTATAAATAATTATGATAAACACTCCCACCTGATGAAACGGATCCAACACAAATGTACCAAGTCGAAAGTCTGCGTTTAATAATAATACATAGCAAAAGGTATGTACAACGATCACTTAATTACATTTATGATTTGAAATAGTATGCACTTTTATGGCAAATGAGTATTCGTAGGTAGATCAATATCGAATGTCCAATCTCTGATTGCGCAGGAAGCAAATATACAACCTGGAATATTTAGGGAACAATAGCAATGATACTTGAATGATTATATAGCTGGATACACTAGGGGAAGGTTCCGACTGCTTGTAGGACAGCTGGAGGGGGGGGGTAGAGTCTGGCTGTATCCCGTCTGGCCAAGGGTATCCTGGGAGAGCCCACAGTCGTGCGACCCGGTGCCCAGCGATCCTCGATCCACAGATGAAAGCAGTTGGACTCTCTGTGGCCGGCGTCCTCCGGTCCACGATGGAGAGACGTGAGGCGACCTCGTCGTGTAGAGCGTCTTCTCACCTGTCGTCCTCTCCGGGGGGGGGTATTTCCAACACACCGCAGTGTTGGCCTTTATCCATAGAATAATCAAAGTACTCAAAGCATAATCCAAGCCGGGGAAGGCTAGCCGTCGTCGGTAGAATAATCCAATATACAGGTCCACTCGCTCTTTGGCCTGGAGCTCCTCAGGTGCAGCTTCACGTGGGGTCAACCACCCTGGATAAGCGTCCAGCTGATACCCGAAACGATGGGGGTGCTGATTACTATAGAACTCTTACCGCACGAGGCACTACATATGAATAGACTATTATTAGCTTAATAGAATACGTCCAACTCGACGATATAGTGCCAAATATGACTATTCAAATATTAATATACACGATGTCTCAATGCCGATACTGGGCCGAATTGGCCTTACTGCCCACACGTGGTTCGCGGGGAGGCTTTTGCGTCTGTCACTCTGTTGGAGGGTAAGGAACTGGACTAAAAGAAAGCTCTACTTTAATAGCGCAGTATATATACGCACTATGAACAAATAGTACCATTAGTGGTGCGGTAGACATATTCCTACGCGGAACTAGGACTTGTCCATACATGTTGAGCGGTACGATTGAACCTGGTCTGAGGGGTATGGCGACCTGGCACCAAGGTCTCGTCCAATGGTAGAATGGAGACTATTATGGGATGTTCAGTAGACTAGAAGGGATATTCAATGCATATTGTACAAGGAATATACAAGGGATATCAGGGGATATACAAATACAATTAAATATATATATATAAATAAATATATATATTCGGTTTAATCTGATCCTTCAGAACAAGTAGTAACAACAATATTTTGTAGACTCGTTTGGTTCTGCATGTCAACCACCTCGCAGGACGCTGTTTGATGTCAAGATGAGCAGACCAATGAGTTATGAAGTTATCGATCTGACCTAAGACCTAGCGTGGGCATTCAACATACACCATAACACCCGCTTTACTCACTTTAGACACTTTAACACTTTAATTTATTGGTAAAGAGATTTGCACAACAATTGATACCTCATTGCACCTTACCTAAGTTGTACCTCATCCCATTTCTGCATTGTACTGTATACTGTATTGTACTGTAACTCACTGTTACTCTTTTTTACTCTGTATTGTATATTGTATATATGTATATTGACTGAACACTTTTTGTTTACATACTTTTGACTTTCTATTTATCTATTTTTATCTAGCACACTCCCAGGAGCTCATACAGAAAAAAGCATTTAATGGAAAAGTATTCTGTATTTTTTACTATGACAACTAGGGGTGTAACGATGCGACCTCACAACGATTAATTTCGATTACGATTATTCAGGCAACGATTCAATGCATCATGAAATCTCTTCATTTGACCACGATTCGATTTGATAAATTTTTTATTCATTTTCTATAAATTTTCTATCAGTTAATTCCCCAAAAAAAATTTAATACACAAATGTGGCTGGGGGAACTGATTCACTCAGCATGAATGGACTATAGGTCAATAAAAACAATACACACACAAAAAAACATAAAAAATACAATTATTTAGATTAATTTCGATTATAATCTATTCTAACATATTCAAATCGATGCATCGATTCTAACACATTAGAATCGATGCATTTCGAGTAATTGATGCATCGTTACACCCCTAATGACAACTAATAAAGAAACTTGAACTTGAAGTCATTTTAATCCTTTTAGGTCAGAACGGAGATCAACAAGGAGATCGAGTCTGTGAGCAAGGCAGCAGATCCTCTGAAGATCCTGGCGGGTGCTGATACCATGAAGGTCCTGGGGGTCCAGAGACCCCTGCTGCAGGTACTGCACACACACGCACACACACACACACACACACACACACACACACACCCACTAGGGCTGACCTTCGAATTTTTTTTGGGAATTCGAAGCTTCGGGCCGAGATTCGATTTTAATTCGAAGCTTCGAGATAAAAATAATAATAATTATTATTATTATTTATTTAAAAAAATAATTATGTTGTGGGACTTGTACAGCACTTTGTTCAACTTTGTCAGTGCTGTAAAGTTTAAACCTTTTTAAATCTTAGACAAACGAAACACTTTGCTTTCATGAAATATTGTAAGCCGTCATTTGAGGCTTTATAAAAGCAGCACAAATCTGTCAGTGCCGAGTCCGACCTCATCTTAACTCATTGACCGCCAGCACCAGGGGGCGCTGATACCCCATTCATCGCCAGGTCTTTATTCAATGGATATAGTTTTAGACTGTGACATTTGTGTGCTTAAAATATATCGTATATTATATCTATGGTTCTAATAACGCCGTTGGGTCTCAGTGAGTTGCTTCTAGTCAACATGCCCGAGTCAGAATGTTTTTTCATCGGTACATTTCCGTTTAATACCGTTTTGAATAGAGTAGAGTAGAGTAGGGTGTTTTTCAGTAATTCCAGGAAAAAGGCG
Source organism: Notolepis coatsorum (assembly GCF_963971535.1). Classification (NCBI taxonomy): domain Eukaryota; kingdom Metazoa; phylum Chordata; class Actinopteri; order Aulopiformes; family Paralepididae; genus Notolepis; species Notolepis coatsorum. The sequence continues at coordinate 23,877,647 of NC_140179.1, read as the reverse complement.
AGAAAAAGGTGTTTTACTGTAATCCAGTCATCACGTTGTAATTTCTCGGCTGATTATCTAATCATCCTGAAATCAACGCTAGATTATCATTAGTATGTCTCCTCATCCATACATGAAATGACCGTCGTAGCGGGGCGCTCGCCCCCCTCCCCCACCGCAGCCAACGGTAAACATCCATACACGGTCCACACATATAGCTGTGATCGCGGTAGAAATAAATGTCAGATCAACGATCAAATTTATATATAATCTTCTTACCTTGTATCTAATGTAATGCAAAAGAGATAATCCAAATATCTGATCGCAATTCCAAATAATGCTTGTGGAGGTCCGCACCACTCTACCGACCGTTTCACAATGACGGGCAGGCGGAGTTACTGTTCGATGCCACCGTTGTATAGAACTGGTTCGCCCGAGTATTTAAACCCTGCCCGCCCGGCTCAGATCGCCTCCTAAAACACACCAACCCATTTTGAATGAGATGCAATAGCTCCGCCTGGCAGTAGAGGGCGGTGTTGACCATCTGCCAGCTCAGACAGGCTCTGAAGAGGATACCAGAGGCTGCAGCTATGAATTACGAATAGATATAGCAAATAAATGAAATAACAATCCCAAAAACTCGTTTCTGGCGCTCAACGCATGGCGGCCAATAACGAGTTAACTCGTTTATGGCGCACATTGTGTTAAATAACAAACGGCATTGCTTGTTTTTTTTATCTACTTTTTCTCCCCATTAAAAATTTTTCTCCCATCCCAATTTCGTATTATCCAATTCTACCCTCCCCTGTCTCGAACGTTGTTAGACCATGCCTCCCACAGGCCGGCTGCAATGTGGACGAAGCCTTGCATCACGTGTCCCCTCCGGTACACGAGGAGGCAGCCGTCGCATCTTTTCACCTGCACAGCGCGATCTCTCAGTGGCGAGCGCCTTGCCCACTGTGCCATTTAGTCGACCAAACAGCATTGCTTGTTGTAGTTAACAAAGAGAGGTAGAGTTGATTTTGCACACAATATTTTTTTTTTTTTTTTAGGATTTAAAAAAAATATATATATTCAAATTTTATTTTCATATTCGAATCCCATGCCCATCGAATGGCGCTTCGAAGAATCCCATGCCCATCGAATGGCGCTTCGAAGTATTTAAGACAGCCCTAACACACATACACACACACACACACACACACACACACACACACACACACACACACACACACACACACACACACACACACACACACACACACACACACACACACACAGTGACATATTTTCAGTGCTATGAAAAGAGAGAGAGAGAGAGGACCATCCATGTAATGTTCTGTGGTTCTGAAGGTCGATCCATTTTGAATACGTGTCTGTTTTTGTCTGAATGTGATCTTAGAGGTATAGGCTACTTTGTGGATAGACGACATAATATGGCAGTCTTTTGTGTCCCTGAGTGCTGTGATAAACTGCCTGATGGCGGTCTGAGTACTACAGGCCTGTTGTGTTTGTGTGTTCCTGTCAACCAGAGAGAGAGAGAGAGAGAGAGAGAGAGAGAGAGAGAGAGAGAGAGAGAGAGAGAGAGAGAGAGAGAGAGAGAGAGAGAGAGAGAGAGAGAGAGAGAGATAACAGTTCATTATAAAGAGAGAGAGAGAGAGAGAGAGAGAGAGATAACAGTTCATTATAAAGAGAGAGAGAGAGAGAGAGAGAGAGAGAGAGAGAGAGAGATAACAGTTCATTATAAAGAGAGAGAGAGAGAGAGAGAGAGAGAGAGAGAGAGAGAGAGAGAGAGAGAGATAACAGTTCATTATAGAGAGAGAGATAACGGTTCATTATAGAGAGAGAGAGATAACAGTTCATTATAGAGAGATAACAGTTCATTATAGAGAGAGAGATAGAGAGATAACAGTTCATTATAGGGAGAGAGAGAACAGTTCATTATAGAGAGAGAGAGGGAGAGAAATAACAGTTCATTATATAGAGAGAGAGAGATAACAGTTCATTAGAGAGAGAGGGAGAGAGAACAGTTCATTAGAGAGATAGAGGGGGGGGGGGTGCTTGGAGTTCAACGTCATTTGTTTATGGTTATGGCCGCTCCTTAACGAGGTCTGCAGCATCTTGCTAATTACGCTGCTGTGGCTAATGAGCCTCTCCACCAATAGCGAGGCGCGCAGTAAAACTTTCCTTTTGTTTGCGCTTTATGCCTTTTTTAATTAGGCCAATCAAAGAGGCCCCCCGCTTCTGTTCTCCTGCCATGCACATTCTAGGCCCAGGTGTGTGTGTGTGTTTATCTGTGTGTGTGCGTGCACGTTGCCGTGTAAGTCTCCGTTCTTGTGTGTGTGTGTTTATTTGCGAGTGTGCTTGTGCCTCCAACATGGCCGCCCCCTACTGTTTAATGTGATAACCTCCATTCGCCGAGTCGCAGCTCAGATTAAAAGACTCTCGTAAAGCACACTTTGAGATGGCAGACACGCTTCATTAACCCTTTCACTACCACACTACAGAATGTTAACCCTTAGTTTCACTACCACACTACAGACGTTTAGCAGACACAACATGGACATTTGTTTTACAATAAATTGTACCTTGTGGGTGTGAAACATACTTTCCTCTAACCATAGTGTAGGTGTAATATCCGAACGTCTTTGAGTTTCGCACACCATTGAAGCAGAGTAGGTCAATAACGGGAGTCTGGAACGCGCACGACAGGACCACAGTGTACCGTTTACAATTTAATAAAGAAAAGAAAAACATAACATGTTAAATCGCTGGTCGCACGGTCAAAAAACTATAACGCTACTAACTACCCTGGATCCATTCACAAAACTGGAGCTGCCTTCTACCCAGCTGACATAAGTAGTCATATGACATTTCTAAATTGGCTCCTTTTTCCGGCCACTAATTGGTTAGGCAGGAGGGCTAAGCAATTACTAAACAAATTATAATGTCCATGAACTGGTGAACTTTGAGTCTCTTGGGGACTATTCTCACTCAGTCCTCTTCACGTGTTGCTTTCTCTAGCAAACACAGTTTGTTTACTGGCCTTTCCAGTACGTTGGTCTTGGTTTTGATTTTTACCCTTCGTACCATCCCGCTTGAGTCCGGTAGCGTTTCGACTACTCTTCACAGGAGCCAGGAGTTGCGTGGGGAAGTGCTGTCCACAAGGAGCACAACATCTCCTGTTGCGAAGTTTCGCCTTGATGGTGACCATTTCTGGCGCTCTTGGAGGAGTGGGAGGTACTCTCGAATCCATCTAGTCCAGAATAAGTCAGACAAGTACTGGACTTGTTTCGTGTACTTGTCGTCTTTGTTGAAGATGCCAGGAGGCATGTTAGGTTGGGACTTTTGCTTCCCAGGGTCCTTTTCTGTTTGGATGATTCTTCGTGATGACTCTTTTCTTTCCTCTTTCAGTTGTCGCAGAGTCCTCCTTAGTTTTAGAATCCATGCCACAGCTCTTTTTAGTTTCTGCCATTCCGAGTAGTACTCGACCAACTTGCACACTGGTTCCATGTCATCTTTGACTTTGATTGTGTTGACTGTGTTGACCGTCGCCATGTTCTTGACCTCTGGGTCGTCTTGAAGGCTTTCCTTCCTCTGCACGGGTTGTTCCGGCCAGTCACACTCTTTGTTCAGCAGGAAACTTGGTCCGTCGATCCACGTCCTTGATTGTGCCAAGTTCTTGGCCTTCAGGCCTCTGCTGGACTGATCCGCTGGGTTTTCTGTTGTTTTTACATACTTCCATTGGGAAGGCTTGGTGGCTTCTCGGATCAGGTTGATTCTGTTTGCCACGAAGGTTTTGAAGCGAGCAGTGTCATTGTCTATGTATCTGAGCACTGTAGTGCTATCAGTCCAGAAGGTAGATGGTTGTAGCGGAACTTGAAGTTCTTGACGCTGCATCTTTTCTACCTTCACGGCAACGACTGCCGCTGTCAGTTCTAGTCTGGGGATTGTGACTTGTTTGAGTGAGGCTACTTTTGACTTGCCCATCACAAGGGAACAATGTTTCTTGCCTTGCTTGTTCTCCAGTAACAGGTACGTTGCAGTGCCGTAGGCATACTCTGAGGCATTTGAAAAATGGTGCAACTGCGCTGTAGCAGTGCGTCCAAAGTCAGCAGGTGTCAAGCACCTGTTCACTTGGAAGTTGGAGAGGTGAGTAACATCTTCTATCCATCCTTTCCAATCCCCTGCATGTTTTTCACCAATGTCTTCATCCCATCCACGTAGCTCCTTACACAGATCTTTCAGCAGGAGTTTAGCAGGCAGGATGACTGGCGCCAGTAAGCCGAGGGGGTCGTAGATGGAGTTAACAACGGACAAGATTCCCCTTTTTGTCATCGGCTTGTCTGGCAGCTTGATGCTGTAGGTGAAAGTATCGGTTTCTGTATCCCACTGTATGCTGAGCGCTCTCTCGACAGGTAGAGCTTCAGAACTGAGATCCAGGTTCTTCATTTCTTTAGCTCTGATGACGTGGCACTGCTGGTGGTATTGCTGTGCGTCACCCCTGAACACTGGGATATCCCTTGTTGGTAGCTGCGATTGCCTCTGCTGCTTTACAAGGAGCTCTGTGATTATGTTCTGTTTTTGCATGTGGAGCCATTTGTGGTGGTTGGATGCGTGGCATCCGTGGCTGTGCGTGATGGTTTGCGTTGTCTGGTTGGGAAGGCGAGGCGCGGGTTAATTTTTGTTTCGCACTCCCTCTGCGGCTCCTTACTCCCACCATCCTCTGATCCTCTGCGGCTCCTTACTCCCACCATCCTCTGATCCTCTGCGGCTCCTACTCCCACCATCCTCTGATCTTCTACGGCTCCTACTCCCACCATCCTCTGATCCTCTGCGGCTCCTACTCCCACCATCCTCTGATCCTCTGCGGCTCCTACTCCCACCATCCTCTGATCTTCTACGGCTCCTACTCCCACCATCCTCTGATCCTCTGCGGCTCCTACTCCCACCATCCTCTGATCTTCTACGGCTCCTACTCCCACCATCCTCTGATCCTCTGCGGCTCCTACTCCCACCATCCTCTGATCCTCTGCGGCTCCTACTCCCACCATCCTCTGATCCTCTGCGGCTCCTTACTCCCACCATCCTCTGATCCTCTGCGGCTCCTACTCCCACCATCCTCTGATCTTCTACGGCTCCTACTCCCACCATCCTCTGATCTTCTACGGCTCCTACTCCCACCATCCTCTGATCTTCTACGGCTCCTACTCCCACCATCCTCTGATCCTCTACGGCTCCTACTCCCACCATCCTCTGATCCTCTGCGGCTCCTACTCCCACCATCCTCTGATCTTCTACGGCTCCTACTCCCACCATCCTCTGATCTTCTACGGCTCCTACTCCCACCAGCCTCTGATCTTCTACGGCTCCTACTCCCACCATCCTCTGATCCTCTACGGCTCCTACTCCCACCATCCTCTGATCTTTGATACTCCTTGAGCACGTTTAGCTTTGCGCTACTTCCAGCCAAAGCAGTCTCCATCTCGAGCTCTTCCTTTTTAGCTTGGAGTTTAGCTTCTTCCAGCGCTAGCTGCTGCCACTTCAGTGCTGCGGCGCGTTCCAGCAACGCTGCATGCTCTGCCTCTTGTTTAGCACGTGTTGCTGAAACTCTTGATCCTAGTGATCCTTACTTGAGACCCATGTGGGCGGGCGTGTCCAGCGTTGCCGACGCTGGTCTGTGAAACGCTGTCTTCGGGTTGGACGCCATCTTGCTAATCTTTTTCTGCTTCCGGCTCTTTTTGTAGCTGAACATCCTCTTTATGCTGATCCTCCACTTGATGTGATATATGCACAGCTGCAATCCATTGTTTTGTAGTTTTCATAAAGTGTCTGATGGGCGCCATTTTAGGCTCGAACCAACTATCTTGGTCATGTGCTTGTTCCTCCTCGGATAATAGGCATGTCACTTCTTTATTAAGACGGTTGAATTCCTCTAATAAATTAACAAAGTCATTTTCCATCCCTTCTTGGACGTGTTGTACATTTTGTATGTCCTTCATTAATGTCTCCATTATATTGATTTTATTAGACAGGCCTCGCAGTCTTTGGCTTCTTAGTCCAATGCATTTTTGCAATTTATGCTCTAATCCTTTTTCAGTTAGTTTACGTGACCTTCCCTGTTCTTTGGGATTTCCCACGTCATGCTCCTTTTCCCCATCCATTGTAACAATTGCAGAGTGACTCATTCAAGTTTGCAGTGTTCAAAAGCACCTTTAACTTAAAAGTCACTTTTCTTATTCAAACAAATGAAAAACAGCTTCTAATATTATGACGCACTCTGCCAGACACACGGACCTGTCAGCAGGTTATATAAGACATGTTGTGTGGCTACATAACAATCAGCTTTTACTAAAGTATCTCTTTAGTTTTTCGAGAGAGAGAGAGAGATAATTAGGAAAAACAGAAAGAGGGAGGGAGGGATGGAGGGAGAGAGAGAGGGGAGGAGAGGAGGAGCGGAGGAGAGGAAGAGAGGAAGAGAGGAAGAGAGGAAGAGAGGAAGAGAGAGAGAGAGAGAGAGAGAGAGAGAGAGAGAGAGAGAGAGAGAGAGAGAGATCTTAAAGACACAACCTACACCCGGATCTCCTTCACAGACTTGTTAATCTCTTCACACCCCGGAGAGACTGTCGTGGCCAGTGCCACCTTGGAGTCCCTCGGGGGGCGGGTGTTTAGGGGCCAGTAAGCCTGTTCTTTCCACATTTCTGTGGAACTCTGTCATCATAACCTTTAGCACCGAGTCGTTTACATAAGTCTGAGGCCTGTTTCTCCAAAGCGTCCTCGGTATATTAATACAAGTCTCTTGACTCTCAGTAATTGGCATCATATCCACAGTGCAGAATATATGGGAATCTACTTGACGTAAGAGGCATGTCGTATCTGGGCAAACTAGAGGTGGTGGCCCCACAACCGTGGGCACAGACTGCTGCCAATTGCTGGAGAGCTAACGGCTGGTGAACTTGAGAACTCTTAGGACTATCTGACTCTTAATAATATGCAGAATATATCAGTGTCCTGAATGTTCTGAATATAATCTACTTTATTTAAGAAAACCCATCGTATCTTTAAGATGGTAGTTGAGACGCCGATAACGGTTTGATATGTAAATATCTATATTGAGACATACAGTAGGCTTAGTAAGAGACAGGGTATGCGGTGCTATGGGATGTCCAGAGGTGCTATGGGACGCCCAGTGCTGCTATGGGACTCCCAGATGTGCTATGGGACACCCAGCGGTTCTATGGGACGCCCAGATGTGCTATGGGACTCCCAGCGGTTCTATGGGATGCCCAGATGTGCTATAATAATAATAATTCATTTTATTTGTATAGCGCTTCTCAATGACCCAAAGTCGCTGACAGTAGTTGGGAACAAAGTAAAAACAAAGAAACAAAAACAAAAGGAACATGAGACCATGGGGGGAACAGGGGAAGACAGCATGGGATAGCACAAAAAGACGGAGCGACAGGAGACAGACATCAATCGGGTTGGAGGGGGGGGGGTTATGGGTGGGGGGGGGGGTTGAAGGCAAGAAAGAACAGGTGGGTTTTGAGGCGAGCTTTGAAGGTGGAGAGTGTAGGGGAGTCTCTGATGGACTGAGGGAGGGGGTTCCAGAGTCTGGGTGCAGTACGAGAGAAGGCCCGGTCACCAACGTTTTTGATTTTGGATGTCGGGACAGTGAGGGAGGCAGTGGAGGAGGACCGGAGGGAACGGGTGGGGCGGTAGGGAAGAAGGAGATCAGTCAGGTAGGGGGGGGCTTTGAAGGTGAGGAGTAGTGTTTTAAAGTGTATGCAGTGTTTGATCGGGAGCCAGTGGAGAGAGTGGAGGACAGGAGTGATGTGTTCACGGGACCGGGTGTTAGTGAGGAGGCGGGGCGGCTGAGTTTTGGACCATTTGCAGTTTATGGAGGGAGCGGGAGGTGACTCCCAGATGGGACTCCCAGATGTGCTATGGGACGCCCAGCGGTGCTATGGGACGCCCAGCGGTGCTATGGGATGCCCAGAGGTGCTATGGGATGCCCAGAGGTGCTATGGGATGCCCAATAGTGCTATGGGACGCCCAGCGGTGCTATGGGACGCCCAGCGGTGCTATGGGATGCCCAGAGGTGCTATGGGATGCCCAACAGTGCTATGGGACGCCCAGCTATGGGGTGGTGCCACGGCTTTTATCCAAACAGCTTTACCATTTGTTCCTCACATTTTACCCATTCACTCACACATTCACACACCGACGGCAGAGGCGACCATGCAAGGCGCCGACCTGCTCATTGGGAGCAATTAAGGGTTAAGTGTCTTGCTCAAGGACACTTTGACACGCTGCCCGGGAGGAGTGGGAATCGAGCCGAGAACCTCCGGGATCACCAGACCATCCCGAGCCACTGTCGCTCCACGAGATGCCACTTATCCAGGTGGTAACTTTACAAAGCACCTCCGTGACTGAGAGGGCGTCTTAATGGACGAGAAAGTGCTGAAGTTACTGTACAGTATAATGCTTGGCATTGCATTCCTACCACGGCGCTGTGTGTGTGTGTGTGTGTGTGTGTGTGTGTGTGTGTGTGTGTGTGTGTGTGTGTGTGTGTGTGTGTGTGTGTGTGTGTGTGTGTGTGTGTGTGTGTGTGTGTGTGTGTGTGTGTGTGTGTGTGTGTGTGTGTGTGTGTGTGTGTGTGTGTGTGTGTGTGTGTGTGTGTGTGTGTGTGTGTGTGTGTGTTCCCTGTATAAAGTGCTTCAGTGTCAGGTGGTATTTGGGATGGACACGCATCACTGGCACAAGAGAGAGAGAGAGAGAGAGAGAGCCTGCCTGCCTGCCTCCACGCAGGGGAACCACCGCAGGGGAGCACATTTATAGGCGCACCTGCTCTCTCTGGTCCACCGCAGCTCACTTTCACATGTGCAGTGGATTGAACCGGGGAAGACATTAGCAGACGCACGCCCAGCCCAGTCCTCCTCCTACAGCCAGGCCTGGAAGACTGGGGAGAGCACACACACACACACACACACACGCACACATACACACACACGCACACACACACACGCACACATGCACACACACACACACGCACACACATACGCACACACACATACGCACGCATGCACGCATGCGCACACCGATTGTGTGTAGCAGACATGTGAGAATGCAAAAGTGTGCATCTACATACACACACAACACACACACACACAACATGCACACCCAAGCACAAGCACAGTGGAATTCTTATTACGTTGAATTCCAGCTCTACTTGTCTTTACCCAGCTCTACTTTACCCAGCTCTACTTTACCCAGCTCTACTTTACCCAGCTCTACTTTACCCAGCTCTACTTT
>NC_140179.1:23853353-23860853 GCF_963971535.1 Notolepis coatsorum | reverse complement strand
GGGGGGTCATCAAAGAGAAGCAGGCTATTCTCGCTCCTCACTCCACAATGGTGCAACAAACTTCCCACCACAGTCAGACAGCTGAAACCACTTCTGCTGTGTATGTCACTTTGTATAAAAGTGAAATGACTCAATGTTAAACACACCGTTCAGACTGCTTTGGTCATGAACCCCAGGTAGAGATAGAGATAGTCAGGTAGAGATAGTCAGGTACGGATAGGCTGTGTGTGTGTGTGTGTGTGTGTGTGTGTGTGTGTGTGTGTGTGTGTGTGTGTGTGTGTGTGTGTGTGTGTGTGTGTGTGTGTGTGTGTGTGTGTGTGTGTGTGTGTGTGTGTGTGTGTGTGTGTGTGTCTCTGTGTGTGTGTGTGTGTGTGTGTCAGTCATCAGGTCTCCTGTCTCAGTGTTCTACGGATGTGTTGATCTGCTGACGGCGATAATGATGCTGACCTTTATACATTCAACTGCATGGAGCTGTGAGGAAGACGCAGAGACACACACACACACACATACACACACACACAGTATACACATGTACACACAGTATAAACACACACACACACACATACATACACACACACTATACACATGCACACACAGTATAAACACACACACACACACATACATACACACACACTATACACATGCACACACAGTATAAACACACACACACACTAACAAACACAGACACACACATGCACATATACACTCACTCTCTCACACATGCACTCGCTTACATTATACACTCACACACACACACACACACACCTACATGGATGTGTCTCCCTCTGTCACACATTCACATACACATAGACACACACACACACACACACACACACACACACACACACACACACACACACACACACACACACACATAGACACATAGACACATAGACACATAGACACACATAGACACACACCCACACACACACACACATAGACACACATACATACATACACACATAGATAGACACACACACATACACACACACACACACACACACATAGACACACATACTGTACATACTGTACACACAGACACACATACACACACACACACCTCCAGTAGCTCTAATGACACTGACCTTTTTATTTGTGTGGTAGTTGTGTACGTGTGTAGTTGTGTGTGAAGTGTACATGTGGAGCTGGTGTTTATTAGCAGGGGGCTGATAGCTGCCTGTTGATTGGCTCCCTGCAGTGACCCCCCTTCCCAGCAGAGACTGTGTGTGTGTGTGTGTGTGTGTGTGTGTGTGTGTGTGTGTGTGTGTGTGTGTGTGTGTGTGTGTGTGTGTGTGTGTGTGTGTGTGTGTGTGTGTGTGTGTGTGTGTGTGTGTGTGTGTGTGTGTGTGTGTGTGTGTATATTTTCAGCACTATGTTTGTTTACCAGTGATTTTAAGTGTTATTAACGAAACATGAGTTTATAAATATCTCCACACATTGCATCGGAAACCGGATGATTTAGACGCGAGCAAATGGCGCCTTCATGAAACCGCTGTAGTCCTAAGAAAGAGGAGACCCAGGGCTTTCGATGGAGGTCGACATTTCATAAAACTACACTACCCAGCTCACATGAATGAAAAATATTGACTTTTCTTTCCTGATTATATCTCACGGGTCGAATGAACCTGAATGTTATTGCCATAAAATACAACCTCTACACTGCCCAGCCACACCCAGTGGTTAGACCTCTACACTGCCCAGCCACACCCAGTGGTTAGACCTCTACACTGCCCAGCCACACCCAGTGGTTAGACCTCTACACTGCCCAGCCACACCCAGTGGTTAGACCTCTACACTGCCCAGCCACACCCAGTGGTTAGACCTCTACACTGCCCAGCCACACCCAGTGGTTAGACCTCTACACTGCCCAGCCACACCCAGTGGTTAGACCTCTACACTGCCCAGCCACACCCAGTGGTTAGACCTCTACACTGCCCAGCCACACCCAGTGGTTAGACCTCTACACTGCCCAGCCACACCCAGTGGTTAGACCTCTACACTGCCCAGCCACACCCAGTGGTTAGACCTCTACACTGCCCAGCCACACCCAGTGGTTAGACCTCTACACTGCCCAGCCACACCCAGTGGTTAGACCTCTACACTGCCCAGCCACACCCAGTGGTTAGACCTCTACACTGCCCAGCCACACCCAGTGGTTAGACCTCTACACTGCCCAGCCACACCCAGTGGTTAGACCTCTACACTGCCCAGCCACACCCAGTGGTTAGACCTCTACACTGCCCAGCCACACCCAGTGGTTAGACCTCTACACTGCCCAGCCACACCCAGTGGTTAGACCTCTACACTGCCCAGCCACACCCAGTGGTTAGACCTCTACACTGCCCAGCCTCACCCAGTGGTTAGACCTCTACACTGCCCAGCCGACCTGCGCTAGTCTTTTTTTGATAACTTGTTGGTAACTGTACAGTAAGGCTGTCCCCGAGGCCTGTTTTTGGGATTCGAACTTCGTCAGGGTTTTTCGAACGAACGTTCGAACCTTCGTTTTGAATATATATATTTTTTTTAAACTTTATTTTTTAAACTTTATTTTTTAGCGTTTATCGTTTTGAATTTTTTTATAATTATTATTTTTTATTTATATATAAATATCCTCAAACTAAATCCTCAATTTGAATAAAGTGATTAATCTGATTAAATTAGTCTTTTTTTCTTTTTATTAAATCAACTGTCCAGCCCCAGACCCAGCCCAAGGAGAAGCCCCAGCCCAACTAAATCAATTAAATCAACTTTTTTTAATGAATATAACTCATCAGTTTCTTTTAATACTATAATATTAGTGTAGCCTAATCTTTATCTGCAACTGTGAAGAAAAACCCCATTGGTTTAAACAGAATGAATATAAAAAAAATTAATAAAAAAAAAGGTTTTTCTTTTTAATTAAAAAAAAATTCAAATGTTGATTTAGAATTCGAATGCCAACGTAACAAACGAAGGTTTGAACGTTCGAACGTTTGGGCTCAGCCCTACTGTACAGTCAACTGTCATCTGTTCTTACCACAGAGGTTTGAGCTCAGTGTCTTATCTCTCTTCTCCGTCCCTGGTCACTGCAAGGTGTTAAAGCCCAGATCCAACTCACCTGGAGGCCTCGGCTCAATCCCCCTGCTCGCCTGGTTATCTCCCCCAAACACATGCCCTCTCCCCAGGCTCATGCCCAGTCTCCTATGGCCTTCAACCTGCCTGCGCTAGCGGTATTTTTGGCTCTCGTGTGTGTGTGTGCGCATGTGTGTATGTGTGTGTATCTCTTTGTCTGTGTCTGTATGTGTGTGTGTCTACTTTACTGTACTGTGTGTATCTATGTGTGTGAATGAATGAATAGCTCTGGACTCAAAGCGCTCCCCACAATGTAGGGTGGAAATTGCCTCCTTCACCACCACTGGTAGCACCCAACCTTGGGCTACGCAGGCTCAATTGGCTGCCATACACTGGCACCAGGCGCACACCACACTGTGTGTTGAGTGAGTGTGTGTATGTGGTGTGTTGTGAGTGACAGCCAGGCAGTGTCTTCAGCCTTGGGGACGGACCGGTGCTCATGGCGTCATAATGTAGAGCCCTGTACTTTCTGTGATGACGAAATCACGGATAGGAAGGAACTATGGAATTGAGCTTTGAAAAAAAGGGTTAAATTGTTCTGGGAATGCTTGCCGTTATGAAAAGGCATGGGGCTGACGAAATTATTAGTTTAACCACCTGTGTTCATAAAGAGAGCAGCGTAGTTTAACCACCTGTGTTCGTAAAGAGAGCAGCGTAGTTTAACCACCTGTGTTCATAGAGAGAGAGAGAGAGAGAGAGAGAGAGAGAGAGAGAGAGAGAGAGAGAGAGAGAGAGAGAGAGAGAGAGAGGGGGAGACAGGAGTTGGAATGTCATCTCTGCCATAAAACTTGTATGAAGGAAAGATTATTTATTTCCTCTGTTGCCGCAGGCGACCTATAAAAGTTACAGCAATGAGACTTTTCAGAAGAAGTGGTTTTGAATTCAGAAATTACATTGTTGTGTGTGTGTGTGTGTGTGTGTGTGCGTACATCGTCAGGGTGGTAATGTATCTTATTGGTCTCTGCAAGGGGTATATGTTCCTCTCCATGCTCCATTAAGCCCATATGGAACTATTGTGTTGACACACACAGAAACACACACACACACAGAAACACACACAGACACACACACGCACGCACACACTGTGTGCTGGAACATCTCTATAATCCGATGCCACAACCCAACACGGTCGCTACGGGAGAACAGGCACCTCCCACTTCTAGCAGGTAATGATGCGGTGATCACCATGGAAACACATCGGGACCAGAAGAATGATTGGAGGTGGGAGGAGGCCTGGGCTGGAGCGCTCTGCCGTCAGAGACACCCTGAACCGGGGTCATTCTGGGGATTAGTGTCGGGAACTCCCCTAATTCAACGTGTGATTGTGTAGATTAGTGTGTGTGAAGCAGAGCTCCGTGTAATTGTGTGTGTGTAACTGTGTGTAACTGTGTGTGTGTGTGTGTGTGTGTGTGTGTGTGTGTGTGTGTGTGTGTGTGTGTGTGTGTGTGTGTGTGTGTGTGTGTGTGTGTGTGTGTGTGTGTGTGTGTGTGTGTGTATATTTAAGGGATGGCGGTATGGGAACTCATCTGTATTTAGAGCCAAGTGTGACCTGGACATTCATCTCCTAATTACAACAACTAGCGATGATGATTATTGTAACTGAGGGGTACAATTCCCTGACTGTATTGATAAGTATGGTATCATTAAACCACTACCGCTTGATGTACTTTAACTTCTGGCCATACAGTACACGATATCTAAGTATGATGAACACTTTCCCACATATGAAATCAGGTCCACACAAATATAACAGTCGAAGGTTTAATATAGCAAAAGGTATATACAACATTCACTTAATTACATTTATGATTTGAATGCACTTGTAAGGCAAATGAGTATTCGTAGGCAAATCAACACTGAATGTCCAATCTCTGGTTACGCAGGAAGCAAGTATACAACCTGGTTCTTTAGGGAACTATAGCGATGGTACTTAAGGATTATAGCGGGATACTAAAGGGGTCCTGCTGGTTGTAAGTCAGTAGGGGGGGGGGGGTTTGGAGAGCCGTCAGCTGCATCCCATCTGGCCAACGATTCCTGGGGAGAATTCAGGTACAGAACACAGTGCCCGCAGGATCTTGATCCACAGATGAATACACTTGGGCCCTCTTGTAGGCGGTAGCTGTAGGCTGTAGGTCCACAACGAAGGAGAAGCGAGGCGGCCTCGGTCTGGGTTGAGCGCCGTCTCACCTGGGCTCCTCTCGGGGGTAATTCCAACACTCACCGGCGTTGGCTGTTATCCGCTCCACAAATCAAAGCACCCAAAGCAAATAGATATTCCATGCCGTATAGACTCAGCAGTCGTCCGGGTAGGTAATCCAATGTGCAGGTCCACTTGTCCTCGCCCAGAACTCCTCGGATGAAAGCACCACGCATGGTCTGCCCAGCCTGGTTAAGACTCTAGATAACGCGAGGAAACGATGGGGGTGCTGCTCACTTTAGAACTCTAACCGAACGATGCACCATACATAATAGACTATTATTAACTTAATAGAAATACGTCCCACTCGACGGTACAGTGCCAAACTATGACAATTCAGCTATGAATTTACACGAGGTCTCAATGCCTATTCTGGGGCCAAATAGGCCATACTGCACCACACGTGGGTCGTGGGTGAGGCTTCACGTCTGTTACTAGGTTGGAGGGTAAAGGACTAATGGACTAAAAGAAAGTTCTACTTTACTTGCGCCATATTTATATGCACGGTGAACAAATAGTACCATTCGTATTTCGGTAGCCGTATTCCTACGCGGAACCGGGGCTAGTTGGGACATGTTCGTCGGCACTATTGAACTTGACTCCAGGGG
This sequence comes from Notolepis coatsorum, assembly GCF_963971535.1. Taxonomy (NCBI): domain Eukaryota; kingdom Metazoa; phylum Chordata; class Actinopteri; order Aulopiformes; family Paralepididae; genus Notolepis; species Notolepis coatsorum. The sequence continues at coordinate 23,854,937 of NC_140179.1, read as the reverse complement.
CTTGTCTGCTGGCGCCAGGTTCTTGTCCAATGAGAGAATGAACTATTATGGGCTGTAGTAGACTAAAGGGATATTCAGTGTATATGTACAAAGAATATACAAGGGATATCAAACGATATACAAATACTATTAAATATATATCCATAAATAAATATATATATTCGGTTTAATCTGATCCTTCACAACAATTATGATGATGATGAAACCTTTTTAGACGATAGATTTCCTTTACAAGTTGTCTCTAGGACTAGAGGTGACCTTTGCCCCCTGGGCTCTGGGACATGTTGTCTCTAGGACTAGAGGCTGAAGACCAGAGGTGACCTTTGCCCCCTGGGCTCTGGGACATGTTGTCTCTAGGACTAGAGGCTGAAGACCAGCGGTGACCTTTTGCCCCCTGGGCTCTGGAACTGTCCTGCACATTAGATCTGCTCAGACCCTAGAGAGATGTTTAAGTCTCTGATCAAAGTGCAGAGAGACATTTCATCTGCGACTCAGTGCATGTGTGTGTGTGTTCCTGTGGGTCGCCCATCTCGCGTGTGTGTGTTAAAACTGCATGACAAATAAAGACTTCTAGTCTAACCAAATTATTATGTCCTGCACATTAGATCTGCTCAGACCCTAGAGAGATGTTTAAGTCTCTGAAGACCCACTTCTTCTCCTCCCCGGCTTTCAACTCCGGTCGGGCTGGGCCCCCGATTCTAACATGTATCTCTTTACTGTACCTCTTGTGTTGTGCTGTATATACCATATGTTTTTTGCCTTTTATTGACCTGTTCCGCACTTTGGTCAACTGTGGTTGTTTTTAAATGTGCTTTATAAATAATCTTTGAGTTGAGTTTAGTTGAAACCCAGAAAACACCCAGTTTCAGTTCCACAGTCTGGTCTGATTCTTCAGGTTTGTTGTGAACATCTTGCTGGGTGCGTTAAGTTCGTTACGTTTTACCATCGCTTCCTTCCATGTTGAGGAAACCTCAACAGATCTCAAGTTTCAAGTTTCTTTAATGGTTGTACGGAATATTTTTCCATGAAATGCTTTTCTCTGTATGAGCTCCTGAGAGTGTGCTAGATAAAATAGATAAAAAGTATAAAATAGACAAAGTCAAGAGTACGTAAACAAAAAGTGTTCAGTCAATCAAATATACATATATACAATATACAGTACAGAGTAAAAAAAATAGTAACAGTGAGGTACAATGCAGCAAAGAGAACAGGTACAACTTAGGGTAAGGTGCAATGAGGTATGAATTGTAGTGCAAATCTCTTTACTAATAAATATAAAGTGTGTTAAAGTGTCTAAAGTGAGTAGAGTGGGTGTTACGGTGAGTGTTTATTTAAAGTGAGTGTGTGCGTGTGGATGTGTGCAGTGAGTGTAGAAGATGGGTTGTCAAATAGTGTCATTGTCGTTGAGCATCCTGATGGCCTGAGGATAGAAGCTCCTTCTGAGTCTCTCTGTACTGGCCATGAGACTCCGGTATTGCTTGCCTGACCGCAGCAGTTAAAAGAGGCAGTTGTTTGGGTGGCTAGAGTCTTTAGTTATTCTCTTAGTCTTGCTCCTGCAACGCTTGGTGTAAATGTCCTGGAGAG
>NC_140179.1:23835853-23848353 GCF_963971535.1 Notolepis coatsorum | reverse complement strand
TGTTGGCATCAGGGTTCACACAAGGTCCTTGACGTGCTTGCATTTTGACAAGAAAAAGTCTAGGCCTGGAATTCCTTGAAAACAGCAAAAAAAATTAACAAGGTGCTTAAAAAGTAATTGAAATTCAAAACCATTCGCATTGAATGTTTTGTTCATCCATGATCAAATTCTTCTGAATCAAGAAATACGTTTTTTTAACTAATTGTCGGAAATTGGGTTTAAGCCATAAATCTGTGGGAACCCTGTGACATGCTCTCCTAGGAATACCAGCTGGTCTGTGAAAGAGAAGCAGGGGGGTCACCCCATCCCTGCTGTTTGCAATGGACCTCCTTTTCTTGACCCTCCAATCACAACTGTCGCTTTCCTCAGACCACAGCGCAGGGTTGGAGTAGGAGGAGGACATTATTAGCAGGTGGAATTGAGCCAATCAAGCTCCTCTCATTCCCCTTAACCCTTTCACTGCCACACTACCAAACGGTTAACCCTTTCACTGCGACAATACACAGAAGGTTAACTCTTTCATTGCCACACAACAGTAGGTTAACCCTTTCATTGCCACACTACAGAAGGTTAACCTTCTGTAGTGTGGCAGTGAAAGGGTTAAGAACAACATGCGTCTGGCTACATCAGAATAACTTCAACCAACGCCAAAGAGTTCCAATGGTAATTTGTATGTTGTGTATTTGTATAATTATTGTTGCGCTTACGGTTTGCGCTCGATTGTCTCGGGTTGAATGCCTGTCATGGAGTGCAGGTCAGCCTGATGCCTTCCGTGCGTAATGATGCATATCAAGTGATTCTGATCCACACATGTCAGTTCAATAGCCACCAAAGTGTAAAGCTTACATAGCTTGTTGTGATTAACTGATGAGAAGGTTCCATTCAGTTGACCGATTTATTTCAATGCACACGTCAATAATATCGGCTCCCTGGACAGATGTTCCTGTCCTCCGCTAGACTGCTGTCATGAACATGATCACCCCCTGCTCCTCCACCACGCCCCCTGCTGGACAACCACGCCCCCTGCTGGACCACCACGCCCCCTGCTCCTCCACCACGCCCCCTGCTCCTGCTCCTCCACCACGCCCCCTGCTGGACAACCACGCCCCCTGCTTTTCCACCACGCCCCCTGCTGGACCACCACGCCCCCTGCTCCTCCACCACGCCCCCTGCTGGACAACCACGCCCCCTGCTCCTCCACCACGCCCCCTGCTCCTCCACCACGCCCCCTGCTGGACCACCACGCCCCCTGCTGGACAACCACGCCCCCTGCTTTTCCACCACGCCCCCTGCTGGACCACCACGCCCCCTTCTCCTCCACCACGCCCCCTGCTGGACCACCACGCCCCCTGCTGGACAACCACGCCCCCTGCTCCTCCACCACGCCCCCTGCTGGACAACCACGCCCCCTGCTCCTCCACCACGCCCCCTGCTCCTCCACCACGCCCCCTGCTCCTCCACCACGCCCCCTGCTGGACAACCACGCCCCCTGCTTTTCCACCACGCCCCCTGCTGGACCACCACGCCCCCTGCTCCTCCACCACGCCCCCTTCTCCTCCACCACGCCCCCTGCTCCTCCACCACGCCCCCTTCTCCTCCACCACGCCCCCTGCTCCTCCACCACGCCCCCTGCTGGACCACCACGCTCCCTGCTCCTCCACCACGCCCCCTGCTGGACAACCACGCCCCCTGCTCCTCCACCACGCCCCCTGCTCCTCCACCACTCCCCCTGCTCCTCCACCACGCCCCCTGCTCCTCCACCACGCCCCCTTCTCCTCCACCACGCCCCCTGCTCCTCCACCACTCCCCCTGCTCCTCCACCACTCCCCCTGCTCCTCCACCACGCCCCCTGCTGGACCACCACGCCCCCTGCTCCTCCACCACGCCCCCTGCTGGACAACCACGCCCCCTTCTCCTCCCCCACGCCCCCTTCTCCTCCACCATGCCCCCTGCTCCTCCACCACGCCCCCTGCTGGACCACCACGCCCCCTGCTCCTCCACCACGCCCCCTGCTCCTCCACCACGCCCCCTGCTGGACAACCACGCCCCCTTCTCCTCCACCACGCCCCCTGCTCCTCCACCACGCCCCCTGCTCCTCCACCACGCCCCCTGCTCCTCCACCACGCCCCCTTCTCCTCCACCACGCCCCCTGCTCCTCCACCACGCCCCCTTCTCCTCCACCACGCCCCCTGCTCCTCCACCACGCCCCCTGCTGGACCACCACGCTCCCTGCTCCTCCACCACGCCCCCTGCTGGACAACCACGCCCCCTGCTCCTCCACCACGCCCCCTGCTCCTCCACCACTCCCCCTGCTCCTCCACCACGCCCCCTGCTCCTCCACCACGCCCCCTGCTCCTCCACCACGCCCCCTTCTCCTCCACCACGCCCCCTGCTCCTCCACCACTCCCCCTGCTCCTCCACCACGCCCCCTGCTCCTCCACCACTCCCCCTGCTCCTCCACCACGCCCCCTGCTCCTCCACCACTCCCCCTGCTCCTCCACCACGCCCCCTGCTGGACCACCACGCCCCCTGCTCCTCCACCACGCCCCCTGCTCCTCCACCACGCCCCCTGCTGGACAACCACGCCCCCTTCTCCTCCCCCACGCCCCCTTCTCCTCCACCACGCCCCCTGCTCCTCCACCACTCCCCCTGCTCCTCCACCACGCCCCCTGCTCCTCCACCACGCCCCCTGCTGGACCACCACGCCCCCTGCTCCTCCACCACGCCCCCTGCTCCTCCACCACGCCCCCTGCTCCTCCACCACGCCCCCTGCTGGACAACCACGCCCCCTTCTCCACCACGCCCCCTGCTCCTCCACCACGCCCCCTGCTCCTCCACCACGCCCCCTGCTCCTCCACCACGCCCCCTGACCAGACCACGCCCTCTGCTCCTCCACCACGCCCCCTGACCAGACCACGCCCTCTGCTCCTCCACCACGCCCCCTGACCAGACCACGCCCCCTGCTCCTCCACCACGCCCCCTGCTCCTCCACCACGCCCCCTTCTCCTCCACCACACCCTCTGCTCCTCCACCACGCCCCCTGCTCCTCCACCACGCCCCCTGCTCCTCCACCACGCCCCCTTCTCCTCCACCACACCCTCTGCTCCTCCACCACGCCCCCTGCTCCTCCACCACGCCCCCTGCTCCCCACCACACCCCCTGACCAGACCACGCCCCCTGCTCCTCCACCACGCCCCTTTCTCCTCCACCACGCCCCCTTCTCCTCCACCACGCCCCCTGACCAGACCACGCCCCCTGCTCCTCCACCACGCCCCCTGCTCCTCCACCACGCCCCCTGCTCCCCACCACACCCCCTGACCAGACCACGCCCCCTGCTCCTCCACCACGCCCCTTTCTCCTCCACCACGCCCCCTTCTCCTCCACCACGCCCCCTGACCAGACCACGCCCCCTGCTCCTCCACCACGCCCCCTGCTCCTCCACCACGCCCCCTGACCAGACCACGCCCCCTTCTCCTCCACCACGCCCCCTTATCCTCCACCACGCCCCCTGCTCCTCCACCACGCCCCCTGCTCCTCCACCACGCCCCCTATTCCCCCACCACGCCCCCTGACCAGACCACGCCCCCTGCTCCTCCACCACGCCCCCTGCTCCTCCACCACGCCCCCTGACCAGACCACGCCCCCTTCTCCTCCACCACGCCCCCTGCTCCTCCACCACGCCCCCTGACCAGACCACGCCCCCTTCTCCTCCACCACGCCCCCTGCTCCTCCACCACGCCCCCTGACCAGACCACGCCCCCTTCTCCTCCACCACACCCCCAGCTCCCTTAATTCCACAGAGCTATACTCGAAACTTGACTAAAATGAATTGCTTTCAAATCCATATAAAACTCTGTGAACTGCACACAAAAAAAAGCAGGCAATAAAATGCAATCATCCATTTCAGTCCAGCGGTTCAGGGTTTCACTCCTTATCATCTGAGGGAGAGAGAATATGAGAATCAAAATAAAGGGAAAACCATCCAGTGATACAGCAGCGTTATCCAGCCGGCCTATGAATCAAACTGTCATTCTGCTTCCTGTGATATCAGCTGGGATCGCCGAAGCAACCTGGAGTGATTGAAATACGCTTTCTCCATGTTGTACGTGTCTCTCCTCTAGCCTCCTAGTCTTTCTTCATGTTCTACACCTCCTCCCAGTCTCTACCTCCAGATGGCTCTCTTGACCAGCACCAGTCACGACACATCATTGGTCTTAATAGAGTGAGAATCACCAGCCTACACTTACAGTGATGTCATTTCCCTGCATGTCCTGTTCAATTGCTCCACAAAGCTTTTAGTGCCAGCGTCGGGGCGTGTGGGGGGGGGGGGGGGTGGTCTATAGTGATGCCCGTGCATCAATGGCTCTTTCCGGTGAAGCGCTAATCTCACACTCTAGACTCTCATCTATTAACATCTAGAGTCGAGAGGGAAAGCGGTCGACAATCTACGCAGAAGGAGACGCGTCACTTTCATGACATCTGATGAGAGCCCGGTGGGGTTTGACGTGGTCGTGTGTTTTGCTTGTAAGAGGGTCATACCGGAAACAAGGAACCACCCGGAAACTCTTTTGGATTAAAATAATTATATAATAAATCCAAACAAATTTTAAAAGAAGTGTGATAATAAAAGATTATTATCCGTGTGTCGTTTGTGACGTCGCCCTCCAGTAACAGCAGAGTGGTGCTTTAAAGCAGCAGCAAACAAAGGTTTTCCACAGACTCCCGGAGGCACCAGCTGCTCTAACCCTTGTGCCTCGTTAGGTACCGTAATTGCCGGACTATAAGCCGCACCTGAATATAAGCCGCACCAGCTAGATATATAACGAAAAATAAATGTGTACATATACAAGCCGCACCTGACCTATAAGCCGCAGGTGTCCACTAGACACCTGCGAGAACGCCCCTGGTGGCCGTTCGCTGTAAAAATCCATAGATTAGCCGCATCGTTGTATAAGCCGCAGGGTTCAAAACATGGGTAAAAAGGTGCGGCTTATAGTCCGGCAATTACGGTAACTGACAGAGTTGGCACATCAGTGCATGAAAAGATTGCATCATGTTCAAGGTCATAAAAAACTTAATTTGTAATATTTCGTTCCAATTCTTTTTTTTATGAATACCACTATGAACCTAACTCTACATATCTATCAACGATTCCAAAGATTTCCGAATTGTAACCCCTTATATTCCGGTTAGGGTTGGGGTTAGGGTTAGGTTAGGGATGAGATTTTACCTTCTCCTAATCTTTCTGTCTGGGTAACCCTAACCCCCTAATAGCATGAAATAAACCACTGGGGTTGTTTTGTCCTCTAAGGTTGTTGTGTCCATAGCCGACGTTTTATGAGTTGTCAGCTCCTTTCTGTCATTCATCTCTATGCTGGAGAAGCGTCAGGCGCGCTCCTCTTCCCAGAGCCGCGCCTCGCGTTTTATGAGCTTGCGACGGCAGCGTTTTTGGCGGAGCGCTCCCAGCTCATAAAGTTGAAACTAGTTAAACTTTTTTGGAAAGCAGCGCGCTCATCAATGTAACTCATGGAGGAAGGGGCGGAGCCGCGGCTGGCGCGAGCTCTGGGGAGACCCAGAAAAACGATAGAAGCTTTTTTTTCTTCTTTTTTCAAAGCGGTCCGCCTTGAAAAAAAGGCTTTGAGTGGACACATAGCCTAATATTGGTAACTTTTTTTTTAGAGGTTTTCAAAATATAATTTTCTCAAATTCTGTAAATATATGGAAAATAAGCAAACGGACCCAATTTCATGACATAATCATCAACACAGCCACCGTTGTACACACACACACACACACACACACACACACACACACACACACACACACACAAAAGGCTAAATACAGGAAATAGTTGCTAAGGGGCACACGGGTTAAAGCAGCAGCAAACAAAGGTTTTCCATAGACTCCCGGAGGCACCAGCTGCTTTAAGCTCAATCTAATAATAATAATAATAATAATAATAATAATAATAATAATAAATATTTCCCGGCCTCTGACCGGCAGCTGCTTTTTGCACATGGCGTGTCTTTTAATCTTCCGACCCCGGCAGCCACTTGGCGGACAAAACACATCTACAGCCGATTAGAGGATTCAGCTCTAAAGCTGCTGCTGCAGACGCTGCTGTATTTCTGCCCGGGCAGGTAAACCCACTCTTAACCCTTTCACTGCCGCACTACCAAACGGTTAACCCTTTCACCGTGACAATACACAGAAGGTTAACCATTTTCACGGTAACCGTCGGTAGTGTGATAGTAAAGGGTTAGCCTTCTGTTGTGTGGCAGTGAAAGGGTTAAGCCCATTCCTTCCCAAGTTGCCTACAGCAGCTTTAAACACAAAGCTAATGACTTCCTCTCCATGTGATCGTTCACCCCCCCCCCCCCCCCCTCTTGAACCTTTGACCTCTGTAGGTGGAAAATAACCGGATGCAAGGAGATACTTTAGTCAAATAAACCTGGTTGTTGTTACAAATGTATTAACTCCGAATACAATGTGGTTCAGAGTTAGGTGAGAGAACTCCAGGGGTCACTGGCCTTGTGACCCCCCTGCTAGGGTCTCTCTGACCTCATGACCCCCCTGCTAGGGTCTCTCTGACCTCATGACCTGCTAGAGTCTCTCTGACCTCATGACCTGCTAGAGTCTCTCTGACCTCATGACCTGCTGCTAGAGTCTCTCTGACCTCATGACCTGCTAGAGTCTCTCTGACCTCATGACCTGCTGCTAGAGTCTCTCTGACCTCATGACCTGCTAGAGTCTCTATGACCTCATGACCTGCTGCTAGAGTCTCTCTGACCTCATGACCTGCTGCTAGAGTCTCTCTGACCTCATGACCTGCTGCTAGAGTCTCTATGACCTCATGACCTGCTGCTAGAGTCTCTCTGACCTCATGACCTGCTGCTAGAGTCTCTCTGACCTCATGACCTGCTGCTAGAGTCTCTATGACCTCATGACCTGCTGCTAGAGTCTCTCTGACCTCATGACCTGCTGCTAGAGTCTCCAGATAGACAGTGTGGGATGGCGTTATACGCGTCAGAGAAAGGGGCGGGGCTCAGTGTGTAGACCAGAGATCGGTGACTGATGTATCATGGGAGACGGCAAGACTGATGGGGACAAAAGGGTCGATCAAGGGAGAACGGTAGACAGAACTTAACTGTCTGTAGTGTGATAGTAAAGGGTTAACCTTCTGTAGTGTGGTGGCGAAAGGGTTAAATGATCATCCATACCAACACTATTATCACCGACATCCAAGTAGGGGTGTCGGTTTCTCTCCTCCATATCGCCTGTGGTGCTTTTTTCTAGGGATGTCCGATATTATCGGCCGATATCGGCATTAAAATGTGATATCGGAAAATATCGGTATCGGTTTTCAAAAAAATAATTTTTTTACATTTCTATAACCTTTATTTACCCAGGCAAGCAAGTAAGAACAAATTCTGATTTTATTTATTGTCAAAAGTATGCATAATGTTGTGTTAATTCCACAACAAGAGATATGTAATGTTAATTACCTGAAATTATTCCGTTTTTTGGGGGGGGAAACCCTGCATATATCGGTATCGGTTGATATCGGTTGATATCGGTATTGGAAATTAAGAGTTGGACAATATCGGTATATCGGTATCGGTAAAAAAAGCCAATATCGAGCATCCCTACTTTTTTCCTATTGCTAGGTTTTTAGTGAGTTTTTCCTTACCTTCGCTGGGGTATGTCTGGGAGTGTTGCATTTATTATTTATTTATTTGACATTTATTTTGGATTTCATGGTGGGTTTTTTGTTCTTTATTTATTGTGATGCTTCTTCTTGACTTGTTTTAAAGAAGACTTGTCCGGCCCATGGGGGACAGTACCTTGTGATTTCAGGGCTTTTACAAAATCCATTTGATTTGATTTGATTTGAACTTGGAGTATTGGAGAATGAATGAATTAATGAAAACTTTATTTAACAGATTGCAGAATGGGTACAATACAGTACGGCTCAATACACACAATTGTTAAGGGGATGCAGATCAGAGAAAGACGTTTGTCTTGTTTACATCAGGGTCCCTACATATGGCCAACATATGGTAGGTGTGTGGGGCGATAACAAAATGGGAGGCGGGGGGGCGACATGTAATTTCTCCCACACTTCCCCTCCACTCACACACTGTATTCCCCCCACCGTGGCGTCTCAGAGCCGTGTGCCAGGAGGGAGTGGCCCTCGTCACCGTCGGTAACCCCCCCGCGCCTCCACTCCTCCGCCCGGCGACAGCGGTTTACCCAGGCTCCCATTGGTGAAAAGTGAGGTGTAATTTCCACTGATGACTCTGCCTTTTTTTACGCAGGGAGATCATCTGAAGGAGTAGGAGGCAAAGTGCAACCCAGCGGAACTCTGCCGGGAATGGAACGCAGTTAGCTAGAATTACAAGAGAATAATGGCTGCTTTTTCACATGGTAATGCAGCGAGGAGACGCCTCAGCCACGGGTGTTTACTGAGAGAGAGAGAGAGGGAGAGGGAGAGAGGGAGAGGGAGAGGGAGAGAGGGAGAGAGAGAGAGGGAGAGGGAGAGAGAGAGAGAGAGAGAGAGAGAGAGAGAGAGAGAGAGAGAGAGAGAGAGGGGGGGGAGGGAGGGAGGGAGGGAGGGAGGGAGAGGGAGGGAGAGAGAATACATTTATTCTCTAATGTGGCAGTCAAATAAGATGGAGAGGTTTCCTGCTAGGAAGACAATACCATCTCTCTCTCTCTCCTCCACTTCTCTCTCTTCTCTCTCTCTGTCTCTCTCTCGTCCTTACTCTTTATCTCTCTCTCCCTCTCTGACTCTATCACTCTCTCTATATCTCTCTCTCTCTCTCTCTCCCCCGTTTTCTCAATCTGTCCCTTGATTACATTTTAATGGTTTCTGCTGCCAGAGACAAATGGCTGTGTTAAATGAGCAGGATTAGACAAGGCGAGCCGAGTGCAGTGCATTTGTCGGAGCAGAGAGTAATGGAGCGTGGATCCCTTCGCTGACGGGGCCCCGATACTGGGCTCCCTCCCCGGGTGCATGGGTACCGTACCGAACCCAATTAAGGGTACCGACCGATTCACGTCGGTACTACCGAGTACCGATTCACGTGAGATCCGCCGGTCCCACATTTCGGTAAAAAGAAAATGTAAAAAATTTGGAGGAGGGATATACCAGACCTAGAAAAAGATTTTGATTGGCAAGAAGCCTGGGCAAATGTTCGACTTGCATCAAGGAACCCGGACCATCAACAAATCAATCTTAACTATATTCACAGGACATACTTGACTCCTATAAGACTGAACAGAATGGGTCTTAAACAAGACTCCAAATGCTCCTTATGTACAAATGGGGACGAGGGGACATTTATGCACATGTACTGGGACTGCCCACCAGTTAAGATATTCTGGAAAGAAGTGACCCAGCAATTAGCAAATCTCTTAACTCTGAATATACCTGTACACCCCTCTGTATTACTGCTGAATGATGTCTTTGAATATGCAGTACCTATACAACAAAAGAGATTGGTTTTATCTGGTATTACAGTGGCTAAAAAACTGATAGCATCACGATGGTTTCAACCGGAGAAAATGTGTCGAAAGGTCTGGATTCTTACATATCTCGATGTGATTTATCTAGAAATATCTACAGCAAGAGTTTTGGGTCTCAATGAATCCAAATTGACAATACAATACAAAAATACAAACAAAAAAAAGAATTAAATGTTAAGTCCGATGACGTCAACGTTTAGTTTACCGCGAGACGAAACCTATGAAGTGTGCCTCACGTCAACGTTCACACGCACAATACGTCGGTGTGTGAGTGAATGTGTGAGTGAATGGGTCAAATGTGAGGAACAAATTGTAAAGCGCTTTGGATAAAAGCGCTATATAAAAAAAGCAGCCATTTACCATTTACCTAGGATTTGACTTGATTCAACAACAAAGCAGTCGGGGCGATGGCAAGCCGGAAAACGGTTGCAAGTGTTGTTACACTTTACAAAGCTAGATGCAGACAACGATCGCTGCAATATTATATATTATATACAGTATATATTAACAATTTGTTCTAAATAATAATAATGATAATAAATTATTTGAAGTTCTCTCGCAATCCCTATCTCTCTATATCTCTCTCACTATGTCTCTTTCTCTCTCTCTCTATCTCTCTCCCTCTCTCTCTCTCTCTCTGTCTCTCTCTCTCTCTATATATATATATATCTCTCCCTGTCTCTCTATCTCTCTCTCTCTCTCTCTCTCTCTCTCTCTCTCTCTCTCTCCTCTCTCTCTCTCTCTCTCTCTCTCTCTCACATCTCTCTTTCGGATGGTCGGTGTGTGTGCGTATGTGTGTGGGGGGGGGGGGGGGGGGGGGCAAGGGATGGGTGTTACTGATATCAACATCATCCTTCCACATCAGGGTTCCCTCCATGTATTATTAGCCTGCTCTCCAATTATTACTCACTACTGCCCCCTGCTGTCGCTCTGGGCAGCTGACTGCTCTGCGGGTCGTCTTGCCTACATGATCTGCATCTCATGTTGAAATCAGCAGGGAGTCCTTCTGCTCCAACAACTAGAGCAGGGGTTCTCAACCGTTCTGCTGCCAAGGCACCCCTGTGTTCAATAAGATATTCCAGGGCACCCCTACATACGATAAAGACTTTTCCGGTCCTGTCTTTTTTGCTACAATGATGACAAAAGTGCTTGCTTTCAAAATAATGTGAAAGCAACTTACTCTCTGAAGGCCCCCTGGGGGGTGGTACCAACACTCTCTGAACGCCTCCTGGGGGTGGTACCAACACTCTGAAGGCCTCCTGGGGGGTGGTACCAACACTCCTCTGAAGGCCCCCTGGGGGTGGTACCAACACTCTCTGAACGCCTCCTGGGGGTGGTACCCACACTCTCTGAAGGCCCCCTGGGGGGTGGTACCAACACTCTCTGAAGGCCCCCTGGGGGGTGGTACCAACACTCTAAAGGCCCCCTGGGGGGTGGTACCAACACTCTAAAGGCCCCCTGGGGGGTGGTACCAACACTCTCTGAAGGCCCCCTGGGGGGTGGTACCAACACTCTCTGAAGGCCCCCTGGGGGGTGGTACCAACACTCTCTGAAGGCCCCCTGGGGGTGGTACCAACACTCTCTGAAGGCCCCCTGGGGGGTGGTACCAACACTCTCTGAAGGCCCCTGGGGGTGGTACCAACACTCTCTGAAGGCCCCTGGGGGGTGGTACCAACACTCTCTGAAGGCCCCCTGGGGGTGGTACCAACACTCTCTGAACGCCCCCTGGGGGGTGGTACCAACACTCTCTAAAGGCCCCCTGGGGGGTGGTACCACTCTCTGAGCGCCAATTTTTTTGCTAATTCTCTCCGGTCGTTCCCCTGTTGTGCTGTCAGTCTGGAGAGGGTGTAGACTACACATGTCTCCTCTGTCTGTCTGGAGAGGGTGTAGACTACCACATGTCTCCTCTGTGGGTCTGGGGAGGGTGTAGACTACCACATGTCTCCTCTGTCTGTCTGGAGAGGGTGTAGACTACCACATGTCTCCTCTGTGGGTCTGGGGAGGGTGTAGACTACCACACGCCTCCTCTGTCTGTCTGGGAGGGGTGTAGACTACCACATGTCTCCTCTGTCGGTCTGGGGAGGGTTTAGACTACCACATGTCTCCTCTTTCGGTCTGGGGAGGGTGTAGACTACCACATGTCTCCTCTTTCAGTCTAGGGAGGGTGTAGACTACCACATGTCTCCTCTTTCAGTCTGGGAGGGTGTAGACTACCACATGTCTCCTCTGTTGGTCTGGGGAGGGTGTAGACTACCACATGTCTCCTCTGTTGGTCTGGGGAGGGTGTAGACTACCACATGTCTCCTCTGTTGGTCTGGGGAGGGTTTAGACTACCACATGTCTCCTCTTTCGGTCTGGGGAGGGTGTAGACTACCACATGTCTCCTCTGTTGGTCTGGGGAGGGTGTAGACTACCACATGTCTCCTCTGTCAGTCTGGGGAGGGGTAGACTACCACACGCCTCCTCTGTCTGTCTGGGGAGGGTGTAGACTACTACATGTCTCCTCTGTGGAGTCGCCAGCCGCTTCTTTTCACAGACAGCGAGGAGTGGTTTAATAAAGGAAACACCTGAGTTGACTTGCTTTCCTCTGACAAACTTTGAAAGCAACATCTCTCTCTCGCGCTCTCTCTCTCTCTCTCTCTCTCTCTCTCCCTCTCCCTCTCCCTCTCCCTCTCCCTCTCCCTCTCTCCCTCTCTCTTCCTACTATACTGCACTCAGAGCTCCTAGCTGCCTCCACACAGCAGTGCTCTCTAGCACCAGACTAATAGCATGTTATCACCGGCCCTGTAGTTGTAGAGAGATTGGTAAAGCGCCGGGCACAGAGTGCTAATCTTGTTTCAACAGCTCTCGGAGGTGTGTGTGTTTTCTAAAGTTTGAGGAGCGCGCGGATGCGGAGTCGCCCCGGCGAGCTATTAGTCACGCGGCACTAATCTGTAATGACTGCTGTCACAGCCCCGCCGCACCCGGGTCCT
>NC_140179.1:23809760-23835653 GCF_963971535.1 Notolepis coatsorum | reverse complement strand
AGCAGTTTGCCATCGATAATAATAAACAAAAAACGATGAAAGTCACGGCAGCCTCCTCTTACCGTTGGGCGATGTATACTGGAGCAAACAGATCCCAGTTATTTGATGGGGATCGAGGCGATCCATTTCCGGTTTGTATAATACTAATACACGCCCAAATTCATGTCGATTATTGAGTTATGGCAGCGATCCATATCCACGGTGTGTGGCTAGAGTCCTGGGATGATATGCGAGTGGCCGGACGTAATTAGGAGACGCACCGAGATCCAAGCGGCATTATCTGGTTTGGCAACTTGCAGATCATCCCCTACTGTCTTAATGTCCTACTGTCTTAATGTCCTACTGTCTTCCTGTGTCTTAATGTCCTACTGTCTTCCTGTGTCTTAATGTCCTACTGTCTTCCTGTCTGTCCTACTGTCTTAATGTCCTACTGTCTTAATGTCCTACTGTCTTCCTGTCTGTCCTACTGTCTTAATGTCCTACTGTCTTAATGTCCTACTGTCTTCCTGTCTGTCCTACTGTCTTAATGTCCTACTGTCTTCCTGTCTGTCCTACTGTCTTAATGTCCTACTGTCTTAATGTCCTACTGTCTTCCTGTCCTACTGTCTTAATGTCCTACTGTCTTCCTGTCTGTCCTACTGTCTTAATGTCCTACTGTCTTCCTGTCTGTCCTACTGTCTTCCTGTCTGTCCTACTGTCTTAATGTCCTACTGTCTTAATGCCCTACTGTCTTCATGTCTGTCCTACTGTCTTCCTGTCTGTCCTACTGTCTTAATGTCCTACTGTCTTAATGTCCTACTGTCTTCCTGTGTCTTAATGTCCTACTGTCTTAATGTCTTAATGTCCTACTGTCTTAATGTCCTACTGTCTTAATGTCCTACTGTCTTCCTGTCTGTCCTACTGTCTTCCTGTCTGTCCTACTGTCTTAATGTCCTACTGTCTTAATGTCCTACTGTCTTCCTGTCTGTCCTACTGTCTTAATGTCCTACTGTCTTAATGTCCTACTGTCTTCCTGTCTGTCCTACTGTCTTAATGTCCTACTGTCTTCCTGTCTGTCCTACTGTCTTAATGTCCTACTGTCTTCCTGTCTGTCCTACTGTCTTAATGTCCTACTGTCTTAATGTCCTACTGTCTTACTGTCTGTCCTACTGTCTTAATGTCCTACTGTCTTCCTGTCTGTCCTACTGTCTTCCTGTCTGTCCTACTGTCTTAATGTCCTACTGTCTTAATGTCCTACTGTCTTCCTGTCTGTCCTACTGTCTTAATGTCCTACTGTCTTAATGTCCTACTGTCTTAATGTCCTACTGTCTTAATGTCCTACTGTCTTCCTGTCTGTCCTACTGTCTTAATGTCCTACTGTCTTCCTGTCTGTCCTACTGTCATGTCCTACTGTCTTCCTGTCTGTCCTACTGTCTTAATGTCCTACTGTCTTAATGTCCTACTGTCTTAATGTCCTACTGTCTTCCTGTCTGTCCTCGTGTCTTACTGTCCTACTGTCTTAATGTTCTACTGTCTGTCCTACTGTCTTAATGTCCTACTGTCTTAATGTCCTACCTGTCTACTGTCCTGTCTTCCTACTGTCTTCCTGCTCTGTCCTACTGTCTTAATGTCCTACTGTCTTCTACTGTCTTCTGTCTGTCCTACTGTCTTCCTTTGTCCTGTCTTATGTCCTACTGTCTTAATGTCCTACTGTCTTAATGTCCTACTGTCTTCCTGTCTGTCCTACTGTCTTAGATGTCCTACTGTCTTAATGTCCTACTGTCTTATGTCCTGTGTCTTAATGTCCTACTGTCTTAATGTCTTAATGTCCTACTGTCTTAATGTCCTACTGTCTTAATGTCCTACTGTCTTCCTGTCTGTCCTACTGTCTTAATGTCCTACTGTCTTAATGTCCTACTGTCTTAATGTCCTACTGTCTTCCTGTCTGTCCTACTGTCTTAATGTCCTACTGTCTTAATGTCTACTGTCTTCTGTGTCTTAATGTCCTACTGTCTTAATGTCCTACTGTCTTCCTGTCTAATGTCCTACTGTCTTAATGTCCTACTGTCTTCCTGTCTGTCCTACTGTCTTATGTCCTACTGTCTTCCTGTGTCTATGTCCTACTGTCTTCTGTCCTACTGTCTTCCTGTGTCTTAATGTCCTACTGTCTTATGTCTGTCTACTGTCTTAATGTCCTACTGTCTTAATGTCCTACTGTCTTCCTGTCTATGTCCTACTGTCTTAATGTCTGTCCTACTGTCTTAATGTCCTACTGTCTTCTGTGTCTTAATGTCCTACTGTCTTAATGTCCTACTGTCTTCCTGTCTGTCCTACTGTCTTAATGTCCTACTGTCTTCCTGTCTAATGTCCTACTGTCTTAATGTCTGTCCTACTGTCTTAATGTCCTACTGTCTTCCTGTCTGTCCTACTGTCTTAATGTCCTACTGTCTTAATGTCCTACTGTCTTCCTGTGTCTTAATGTCCTACTGTCTTAATGTCTGTCCTACTGTCTTAATGTCCTACTGTCTTAATGTCCTACTGTCTTCCTGTCTGTCCTACTGTCTTAATGTCCTACTGTCTTAATGTCCTACTGTCTTAATGTCTGTCCTACTGTCTTAATGTCCTACTGTCTTCCTGTGTCTTAATGTCCTACTGTCTTAAATGTCCTACTGTCTTCCTGTCTGTCCTACGGTCTTAATGTCCTACTGTCTTAATGTCCTACTGTCTTCCTGTGTCTTAATGTCCTACTGTCTTAATGTCTGTCCTACTGTCTTAATGTCCTACTGTCTTAATGTCCTACTGTCTTAATGTCTGTCCTACTGTCTTAATGTCCTACTGTCTTAATGTCCACTGTCTTCCTGTCTGTCCTACTGTCTTAATGTCCTACTGTCTTCCTGTCTGTCCTACTGTCTTGCCTACTGTCTTAATGTCCTACTGTCTTCCTGTGTCTTAATGTCCTACTGTCTTCCTGTCTGTCCTACTGTCTTAATGTCCTACTGTCTTCCTGTGTCTTAATGTCCTACTGTCTTAATGTCCTACTGTCTTAATGTCCTACTGTCTTCCTGTGTCTTAATGTCCTACTGTCTTAATGTCCTACTGTCTTAATGTCTGTCCTACTGTCTTAATGTCTGTCCTACTGTCTTAATGTCCTACTGTCTTCCTGTCTGTCCTACTGTCTTAATGTCCTACTGTCTTAATGTCCTACTGTCTTCTGTCTGTCCTACTGTCTTATGTCCTACTGTCTTAATGTCCTACTGTCTTAATGTCCTACTGTCTTAATGTCTGTCCTACTGTCTTAATGTCTGTCCTACTGTCTTAATGTCCTACTGTCTTCCTGTCTGTCTCCACTGTCTTAATGTCCTACTGTCTTAATGTCCTACTGTCTTCCTGTCTGTCCTACTGTCTTAATGTCCTACTGTCTTCCTGTCTGTCCTACTGTCTTAATGTCCTACTGTCTTAATGTCCTACTGTCTTCCTGTCTGTCCTACTGTCTTAATGTCCTACTGTCTTTCCTGTCTGTCCTACTGTCTTCCTGTCCTACTGTCTTCCTGTCCTACTGTCTTCTGTCTGTCCTACTGTCTTAATGTCCTACTGTCTTATGTCCTACTGTCTTAATGTCCTACTGTCTTCCTGTCTGTCCTACTGTCTTGATGTCCTACTGTCTTCCTGTCTGTCCTACTGTCTTAATGTCCTACTGTCTTCCTGTCTGTCCTACTGTCTTAATGTCCTACTGTCTTAATGTCCTACTGTCTTCCTGTCTGTCCTACTGTCTTAATGTCCTACTGTCTTCATGTCTGTCCTACTGTCTTAATGTCCTACTGTCTTCATGTCTGTCCTACTGTCTTAATGTCCTACTGTCTTCCTGTCTGTCCTACTGTCTTAATGTCCTACTGTCTTAATGTCCTACTGTCTTCCTGTCTGTCCTACTGTCTTAATGTCCTACTGTCTTAATGTCCTACTGTCTTCTGTCTGTCCTACTGTCTTAATGTCCTACTGTCTTAATGTCCTACTGTCTTAATGTCCTACTGTCTTCCTGTCTGTCCTACTGTCTTAATGTCCTACTGTCTTAATGTCTACTGTCTTCCTGTCTGTCCTACTGTCTTAATGTCTACTGTCTTAATGTCCTACTGTCTTAATGTCCTACTGTCTGTCCTACTGTCTTAATGTCCTACTGTCTTAATGTCCTACTGTCTTCCTGTCTGTCCTACTGTCTTAATGTCCTACTGTCTTAATGTCCTACTGTCTTCCTGTCTGTCCTACTGTCTTAATGTCCTACTGTCTTCCTGTCTGTCTGTCCTACTGTCTTCCTGTCTGTCCTACTGTCTTAATGTCCTACTGTCTTAATGTCCTACTGTCTTCCTGTCTGTCTTAATGTCCTACTGTCTTCCTGTCTGTCCTACTGTCTTCCTGTCTGTCTTAATGTCCTACTGTCTTCCTGTCTGTCTTAATGTCCTACTGTCTTCCTGTCTGTCCTACTGTCTTCCTGTCTGTCTTAATGTCCTACTGTCTTCCTGTCTGTCCTACTGTCTTCCTGTCTGTCCTCCTGTCCTACTACACACACACATATATACACACACACCCACACACACACACACAGACGCACACACATGCACAAAAGAGCAAGTGTGTGGTAAGTATGTCTCTCCAAGTGACACAACTTGATAGATGTCCATAGGTACAATTTCACAGTGATACGTATTATATTACATTCCAGGCAAAACACTCAAACAACCCTCAAGTGGACACACACACACACAGCACACACACACACACACACACACACACACACACACGTTTTTGTTGTATTACAAGAACTATTATAGAGGTTATTGAACTATTATTAGAAATATTGAACTGCAGTAAGACACTCAATAGACTCTCAGGAACACGTTCCCTTTGATAAATACTCACTTTTGTAAAAGGCTATACTAAAATATGGCACTAAACCAAGCAAGTGGAGTCATCAAATACACACAGGCACACACACTAGGGTGTGTAACAGTACAGACGCCATGGTTACACACACACACTAGGGGTGTAACGGTACAGACGTCATGGTTACACACACACACTAGGGGTGTAAGCGGTACAGACGCCATGGTTACACACACACACTAGGGGTGTAACGGTACAGACGCCATGGTTACACACACACACACTAGGGGTGTAGACGGTCCAGGACGCCATGGTTACACACACACACTAGGGGTGTAACGGTTACAGACGCCATGGTTACACACACTAGGGGTGTAACGGTACAGACGCATGGTTACACACACACACACACTAGGGGTGTAACGGTACAGACGCCATGGTTACACACACACACTAGGGGTGTAACGGTCCAGACACCATGGTTACACACACTAGGGGTGTAACGGTCCAGACGCCATGGTTACACACACACACTAGGGGTGTAACGGTACAGACGCCATGGTTACACACACACACTAGGGGTGTAACGGTCCAGACGCCATGGTTACACACACACACTAGGGGTGTGTAACGGTACAGACGCCATGGTTACACACACACACTAGGGGTGTAACGGTCCAGACGCCATGGTTCGGCTACATCCAGCCATACAAAGAATACATCATACAAATGTTTATATTTTCTCCCTTCTTCTGAGAATGTTTATTGTAATTGGTGCATGGTAGAAATTCAATGTAACCCTCGATATCGATAACGTTAGCTAGCTATTTTTTGGATCTCGATAGCCAATCTTAGACATTGTTAGCATCCAATCACTGGATGCTTTATGCATACGAAACGGGACAAGAACGACGTCTCCCTGGTTCTGTTAAGCCTCTAGACACCAGAGCAGACGGGGCCAGTGTGTATGTTCACTGTTGTGTTTACAGCTTGCTACACCACAGGGCCGGGCTGTACCCTCCATCTCACAGCGGACCACACGGCACTAGGAAGTATAACTTGTACTACTGTGTATATAATACATGAAAAGAAACCTGAGCCTTTTACATTTGGGAATTGTGTTGCTTTACCCCCGTACTGTGTACACTACACACACACACACACACGCATACACACACACGCACGCACGCACGCACGCACGCACACAGTTGAATAGTCACACAAACAACTGGTCCCTCCAACTCCTTTATCCACATATGAAACACAGACATAAAGAGGTGATGCTCTTTTAAACGCATAGAGACAATTTAAGAAAG
Organism: Notolepis coatsorum; assembly: GCF_963971535.1. NCBI lineage: Eukaryota > Metazoa > Chordata > Actinopteri > Aulopiformes > Paralepididae > Notolepis > Notolepis coatsorum. Next base: position 23,829,483 of record NC_140179.1, on the reverse strand, counting down.
GAGGAGAGGAGAGGGGGAGGGGAAGAGGAGGGGAGAAAAGAGAGGAGAATAGAGGGGAGAAGAGGAGGGAAGGGGAGATGAGAAGAGAGGAGAGGAGAAGAAGAGAGGAGGAAAGAAGAGAAGAGAAGGGGGGTGCGGGGTGTCGTTCTTATCGAAATTGCCTTTTGAGCGTGTACAGTCTTCAGGAACGCTGGCGTTCATCGGAGCGGAATTGTAAAGTAAATAAATAAATGGTTATGTGGCCAGAGAAAGTCAATCTGTTCCGTGAGCACACGGTCACATACACACACACACACACACGCACACGCACACGCACACACACACATACATACACACAGAGTTAGCACAGAGGAAGTGAGAGAGAGAAAGTAAGAGACCTTCTGATTTGAGAGCCATGGACATTTTCATCACTCTGAAAGGGGGATTAACTTCTTCTGTGCGTCTGGCCACCAGTGCTTTGATAAAGCAGCATTAATAAGCTCCTTGTGTGTGTGTGTGTGTGTCTCTGTGTGTGTGTGTCTCTGTGTGTGTGTCTCTGTGTGTGTGTGTGTGTTCCTCAACTTCTACTTAGAGAGTCTTGATCTGTCTCTAGTGAGTGTGTGTGTTCATGCATGTTCCTTCCATTCTGTCATTCTCATCATGTGGTCTCTCTTTGTCTCTCTCTCTCTCTCTCTCTCTCTCTCTCTCTCTCTCTCTCTCTCTCTCTCTCTCTCTCTCTCTCTCTCTCTCCATCTCTCCAGCTCTCTCTCTCCATCTCTCTCTCTCCATCTCTCTCTCTTTCTCTCTCTCTCCTCTTTTTTTCTCTCTCCCTCTCGTTTTCTCTATTTCTCTCTCTCCCTCTCTGTCTCTATCTCTTTCTCCTGCTCCCTCTATCTCCCCCTCTCTCTCTTTCTCTTATATTTTTCTCCCTCTACCTTTCTCTCTATCCTCTATATTTATCTCTCTCACTCTCACTATCTCCCTCTATCTTTGTCTATCTCCCCCCTCTCTCATCCCTCTCCCTCTCTTTGTATGTCTCCCCCTCTCTTTTTCCTTACTCCCCTCCCCATCACCTTTCAAAGTCTGTTTGATGATGATGATGATGATGATGATGATGATGATGATGATGATGATGATGTGTGAGTCACAAAGGCAGGTGAGAGAGGGAGATAAAGAGAGGGAGGAACAAGAGAGAGAGAATATATATAGAGAAAGGGGGATAGAGAGACAGAGAGGTGTTTTATTGGGGTTGTATTAGGATGTGTGAGTCAGAACGGGGGTGGAGGGATAGAGAGAGAGACAGAGAGAGGGGGGATAAAGATAAAGAGACAGAGAGAGGGAGAGAGTTTTATTTGGGTCGTATTACGATGTGTGCGTCAGAATGGAGAGAGAGGGGGGGAGAGGGGGGGAGGAGGGTAAATATAAATATAAATAGAGAGAGAGAGAGAGAGAGAGAGAGAGAGAGAGAGAGAGAGAGAGAGAGAGAGAGAGAGAGAGAGAGAGAGAGAGAGAGAGAGAGAGAGAGAGAGAGAGAGAGAGAGTAAAGATAAAGAGAGAGAGGTGTTTTATTGGAGTGTTATTGGGATGTGTGCGAGTCAGAATGGGGAGAGAGAGAAGAGATGGAGAGGGAGAGAGAGTGTTTTATTGGGCTCTCATTAGGATGTGTAGCGATGTGAAGGCATCTAGACCTACCCTGCCAGCCCCCACCCCCCCTGCCATTAGTTACGGTCAGCCTGGCTGGGGCTAGCCATGGTCTAGCATGGTATGGTATGGTTGGGTTTGTGTTTCCATTAGTTATGTTCAGCTGGCTGGGGGCTATCAATCAATCAATCAATCAATCAATCAATCAATCAATCAATCAATCAATCAATCAATCAAATGTATTTATATAGCACATTTAGATATGACACTTGTCAACCAAAGTGCTTCACCTAGCTAAGAACAAAGAAAAGTATAGAATAAACAGAAGAAAAAAAACCAATGGATAGACAAGGAAACAAAACAACACGTCAACAAGCAAGGCAATAGTCAGAGTGAGTCAGGGAAGGCCAGGCGGTATACCGTAATTCCTCTAATAGTAACCCCGGCTTGTATTTGTTTCAACTGTAGCAGGTACCAGGCTTGTATTAGGAGGAGGCCTGTATAAGAGGGAGGCCTATATTTTCAAATTTTCAAACGGATCATAATGAATAAATCAACATTTTGTGTCAGTTTGAACCCAGTAAAATGTACTGGGTTCATTTATTGAAACCAAGTACTGTATGAAATAGTAAACAGTGCAATTACAGGTGGTCACTGGTCATTTTCAACGTTTTCAAAGTGAAATCAAGTAACTAGCTCAGTATGCAGCTCAGTATATTAGTAACCCGGCTTGTATTAGGAGGCCGGCTTATAATTGCTTAGCTCAAGAGCGCACCCGGCCATTAATAGAGACCCGGCTTGTAATTGAGACCCGGTTACTATTAGAGGAATTACGGTAGGTGGGTTTTTGAGTTTCGATTTAAAAGACTCGATGGAGGGGGCAGATTTAATGGACATGGGGATGCTGTTCCAGAGGTCAGGGGGCTGCGACAGCAAAAGCACCCCCCCCCCCCCCCTAGACTTGGAAATTAGACCTATGAGTGGTTAAGAGACCCTTGTCAGCTGATCTGAGGGCCCTGACGTTGGTATAGACTGGGTGAGGAGGTCTGCTAGGTAACCAGGGCCTTACCATTAAGGGCTTTGTAGACCAATAGGAGGACCTTGAAGTCTATCCTGTAGTGCACCGGGAGCCAGTGGAGGAGGCAAGTACAGGGGTGATGTGAGCTCTCTTCTGGGTACCCGTGAGCAGTCAAGCGGCGGCGTTTTGGGGGAGTTGTAGACCAGTTGTACACCATGCCATGGTCTAGCATGGTATTGTATGGTATGGTTGGGTTTGTGTATATATAATTAATTATATAAATCCTCAACTTATTAAGTTAGTCCTGTGTAACAGTGTTACCTATAGGGCTGGTTCTTTTGTTATTTTTCTTCATTATATATTTTTCATATGTTATTCTCCTCTCCTTTGCCTTCTTGTCCTTTTTTTGTTTTGTTTTTTGTTGTTGGCTCTAGTTGCTGTGTTTTGAAAATGATATCTATCCGTGTCTGTCTTCCATTTTTGCGTTATAGTTATGTCTAGTTATGCCATAACCAGTGTTGTGCTAGTTACTGAAAAATAGTAACTCAGTTACTTTACTAGTTACTTCATTTCAAAGTAACTTCGTTACTGTACTAGTTACTTACACCCAAAAGTAATGAGTTACTGTGAAAAGTAACTATTTAGTTATTTAAAAAAAAAAAAAAAAAAAAAATTGCTCAAGTCCCATGCCCCATATACTCAAAATCGGTTGATCAACTTGACAGTTTCCATTCACATCACCGAACTCTGCTAAGCAATGTGGTCTAGAGCGTTTCATTATATATTCCCTCCCCGCTGTATGTATATTTCTCTCCCACCCACCCACCCCCTCCTAATGTACAGTCCCCTCCCCATCATATGTATATTACTCTGTCAGGATCTAGGGGTAACAGTACTGTATATTGGAATACCGTTTATGTCACAAATGTATCAGTACTAAATACCTATATGTCCCTATGCCATAAATGTCATGTATGTTGTGTATGTCATAAATGTCTATATGAATTGAAAATGGGGGACCCTGATGGAAACAAGACAAACGTCTTTCTCAGGTCTGCATCCCTTAACAATTGTATGTATTGAGCCGTACTGATTGTACCCATTCTGCAATCTGTTAAATAAAGTTTTCATTCATTCATTCATTCATCCATTCATTAATTCATTCATAACCATCTTGCAGCGTTGTTATCAAAGCATTGCAACGTTAGAATAGTTAGGATATCAATTGTGCATGAAAGGACTATATTTATATTGTTTGATTAGTATTATGAGATTCCCTGGCAGATTTTGTACAGTCAAAATCCGTTGATCTTGAGTTTCAGTGAACACATTGCACTCACCGTCACCAGTCTGCGGTGGTCGAGATGTAACGTTAGTCCAGTTGACTCCAGCAGCCCTTCAAACATGTTCTTTATCTCGTTTCCATGTTGTATATTAATTATCTCTCCAAGTAGTTGCTAAATGGTTTGTTAGTTCGTTATTATTACTGCGTTCTTATTATGTAGATTCATAGCGAGCGTCCTCTTGTTGTTTACTGTAGAGAGCGCCTATTTCTTTCAGAACGTCAGTGGCCAATCAGAAGTGCGAAACCAGAATGAGGCTACGGAAAGAAATAATAATAATAATAATACTCGTTTTATATAGCGCCTTTCAGTCTACAGTAAACAAAACAAACGCAGGCGAAATAAGGACGCTCGCTATGAATCTACATAAAAAGAACGCAGTAACGAACTAACAAACCATTCAGTAACGTAAGTAGCGTTACTGAATTTCAAAAGTAATGCGTTAGAGTACTAGTTGCGGCAAAAAGTAACTTCGTTTCTGTAACGCGTTACTTTGTAACGCGTTAGTCCCAACACTGGCCATAACTATAACTATAGTTCTGCCTCATGTCTCTGATCTTGTTTTGAGTTTCTTTTTCTTGACCATGTTTGCATGTATTTCGTTATATGTACTGTATAGTATATATATATGATTATGGACATTGATGGGACGGAAGTGGAACTTTGTACCCGCCCTTTGGGCTTCGTTCCCTCCTCTAGCACTGTTTTTAAATAATGTGCTAAATAAAAACTAAACTAAACAATAACATGAATAATGTTTTTTTCCCCCCTCTCTCGTTCTCTCACCTCCTCCATACCTTGTTTCCTCCTCCAGGGCCGCGTTTGCCAAGGAGTCGGAGGTGGCTGACCGGTAACCTTGGCGACAAGCTGATCCCTCAGAACGAGATCCTGCGTGACGTCAGCGACCTGAAGGCTCTGGCCAACGTGCAGGAGAGCATGGAGTGGCTGGCGGGACGCCTGAAGAGCTTCTTCTCCACGCTGCCGCTCACACACAGTGAGTAGGGGGGGGGGGGGCGCTGACGCACAGTGAGTAGTGGGGGGGGGCGGGGGGGCTCACACACAGTGAGTAGTGGGGGGGGGGGCGCTCACACACAGTGAGTAGTGGGGGGGGGACGCTCACACACAGTGAGTAGTGGGGGGGGGGGGGCTCACACACAGTGAGTAGTGGGGCGGGGGGGGGGGCTCACACAGTGAGTAGGGGGGGGGGGCACTGACGCACAGTGAGTAGTGGGGGGGGGGGACGCTGACGCACAGTGAGTAGTGGGTGGGGGGGGGGGCTCACACAGTGAGTAGTGGGGGGGGGGGGGCTCACACACAGTGAGTAGTCGGGGGGGGGGGGGGCTCACACACAGTGAGTAGTGGGCCGGGGGGCTCACACAGTGAGTAGTGTAAACCCTGTTCCAGACCCTGTGTTACACTCAAATCCCTCCGGGCGCTAAATTTAGACGGAGCCGAGTAAATCGTAAATTATCTCTTTTTTGCATGTGTTCGACGAAGAAAGACACTGTCAAATGACTATAGTATTGTCTCCATAGCTATAATAAGAATATAGATATAGCTCTGCAAACAAGGTAACGCACCCCTATATTTAAAGCGTGGCATAGCTAGAACGGGACAAGGCTAATCCCTGACGCTGAATGAGTTAAGGCCTGGAATTCCTTGAAAACAGCCCATTTTTAACAAGGTGCTTAAAAAGTCCTTGAAATTCAAATCAACCATTCGTATTGAATGTTTTGTTCATCCATGATCAAATTGTTCTGAATCAAGAAATCCGTTTTTTTTGTTCTGTTTATTCAAATCTGACGAGTCGCTGTCTCAGCCTAGGACAGCAGCAGAGGACTGTAATTATGTTGTTTCAGCACCTAGGACAGCAGCAGAGGTCTGTAATTATGTTGTTTCAGCACCTAGGACAGCAGCAGAGGTCTGTAATCATGTTGTTTCAGCACCTAGGACAGCAGCAGAGGACTGTAATCATGTTGTTTCAGGACCTAGGACAGCAACAGAGGTCTGTACTCATGTTTTTCAGCACCTAGGACAGCAATCATGTTGTTTCAGGACCTAGGACAGCAGCAGAGGTCTGTAATCATGTTGTTTCAGGACCTAGGACAGCAGCAGAGGACTGTAATCATGTTGTTTCAGGACCTAGGACAGCAACAGAGGTCTGTACTCATGTTGATTCAGCACCTAGGACAGCAGCAGAGGACTGTAATCATGTTGTTTCAGGACCTAGGACAGCAGCAGAGGTCTGTAATCATGTTGTTTCAGGACCTCGGACAGCAGCAGAGTTCTGTAATCATGTTGTTTCAGCACCTAGGACACCAGCAGAGGACTGTAATCATGTTGTTTCAGGACCTCGGACAGCAGCAGAGGACTGTAATCATGTTGTTTCAGGACCTAGGACAGCAGCAGGTCTGTAATCATGTTGTTTCAGGACCTCGGACAGCAGCAGAGGTCTGTAATCATGTTGTTTCAGGACCTAGGACAGCAGCAGAGGTCTGTAATCATGTTGTTTCAGCACCTAGGACACCAGCAGAGGACTGTAATCATGTTGTTTCAGCACCTAGGACACCAGCAGAGGACTGTAATCATGTTGTTTCAGGACCTAGGACAGCAGCAGGTCTGTAATCATGTTGTTTCAGCACCTAGGACAGCAGCAGAGGACTGTAATCATGTTGTTTCAGGACCTAGGACAGCAGCAGGTCTGTAATCATGTTGTTTCAGCACCTAGGACACCAGCAGAGGACTGTAATAATGTTGTTTCAGGACCTAGGACAGCAGCAGGTCTGTAATCATGTTTCAGCACCTAAGACCGCAGCAGGTCTGCAGTAGCCTAATTTGTTTAGTCTGCGGGCAGTCTTACTTGACATAATGAAATATGGCTGGTGTGTCATGTAACTGTCTTGTGGTCTGTTAGTGTTTGTGGAAGTGGTCTGTTAGTGTTTGTAGAAGTGGTCTGTTAGTGTTTGTGTGTCTTATCTGAAGTATAAGCATGTCAGTGAGTAGGGAGACAGTGTGTGAGTGGTGGTGTGACCCGGTTATTTAATAACAACTAAAGGAAAACTATCCACCATGAAATTAACTGATGTGCAGTTGAGGGGAGAAGTGTTTTGAATATGTGAGTTTACATGGAACTCAACCAGTGTGTGTCTGTTCATACATGAGAAGTGATGAGTTCACGGTTTTTGATTCTGTGTTGCATATAATTAATGTCACGTGCACGCACACACGCACGCACGCACGCACGCACGCACACACACACACACACACACACACACACACACACACACACACACACACACACACACACACACACACACACACACACGCACACACACAAACATTACTGCCTCTACTGGAGTTATACACAGTTATTAGCCTTGAAATTAGTGTATATAAATATGTGTGTGTGCGCGCGTGTGTGTGTGTGTGCATGCACGCACTTTATAGACACCCCTGCTAGGTGTGTAAAGAAGCCGTTAACACATTCCCACTCATTCACAGCGCATCTATCTAATCAGCAAACACATTGTGTGTGCGTTCGTGTGTGTGTGTGTTTGCATGTGTGTACGTGTGTGTGTGTGTTTTTTTATTCTCCTGATGCCTTTTTAGGATCCCGCAAAATGCTTCTTCACATCTCGTTCCTTGTATTACTCCAAACGAAAGCATCCAGCGTTGTCGCTACATGTAACCCTTTCACTACCACACTACAGAAGGTTAACCCTTTCACTACCACACTGCAGACGTTTACAGACCTGTCTGTAGTGTGGTAGTGAAAGGGTTAACCTTCTGTAGTGTGGTTGTGAAAGGGTTAACCTTTGTTGTGAAACACAGTATAGAATGACCCTTTTCTCTCCTAAGTATATGGTTTTCTGGGAAAGCTTGACGAACGCTCTGTGCTGCCACCACTGGTCACCAAGAAAACACATTACTATCTACTGTTAACCTGTCAGGTCAGCGTCTACCAACCCATTTCCAGTTCCGCGTTCGCGTTCTGCGTTCTGATTGGCCACTGACGTTTCTGGTCATGTGACATGTGCGCCAATCGCGTGACGCCTGTTTCTGCGCCTATTTCCGCGTCGAACAGCCTGCAAACTACCTAACGCCTAGTTTATCACTGGTTAAGCTTAGGCGACTCTTTCAAAGTTGGTTAAGGTTAGAGTTTGGAATCAGGCTGTGTTCTATCGTCCTGCTCTAAGACAAACTCTAACCTTAACCAACTTCGAAAGAGTGCCTAAGCTTAACCGGTGATAGAAACAGGCGTCACACGATTGGCGCAGATGTCACATGACCAGAAACGTCAGTGGCCAATCAGATCGCAGAACGCAACGCGGAACTGGAAATGGTTGGTAAAAGTAATGACGCGTCAGGTCATGGTGCTGATCCTATTAGTGACCAGTGGTGGCAGCACCGAGCACATGACTATCTACTGTTAACCTGTCAGGTCAAGGTGCTGATCCTATTGGTGACCAGTGGTGGCAGCACTGAGCACATTACTATCACTGTTAACCTGTCAGGTCAAGGTGCTGATCCTATTGTTGACCAGTGGTGGCAGCACTGAGCATTGGTCGACTGGAGGACTTGAAAGGAATCATCAGCCTTTGCAATAATTAGTTTTTATTACAATCATTATAAAGGAGGAGGGAAATGGATGTAAATACCCTCAAATTAAAGCTGAAAGCACTTAAAGCACATCTTGATTGTTTAATTTCAAATCCACTGTGGTGGCGGTGTGGTGATCTATCTCTCTTTCTTTCTCTCTCTCTCTCTCTCTCCTCTCTCTCTCTCTCTCTCTCTCTCTCTCTCTCTCTCTCTCTCTCTCTCACACACACACACTTGTTCTCTCTCTCTCCGCTCTCTCCTTCTCTTTCTCTCTCTGTCTCAATTCAATTCAATTCAAATGGCTTTATTGGCATGACGCATGTTGCCAAAGCAATATTAAACATGAACATGGATTACAAACAGATATAGGTACATACAAAATATCATCGTAAAATAAACATCAAGTATTACTGCGTAAACATGTCAGGTGACTGTCACTCACTGTCCCTCAGTTTGTGGCAGGCAGCAACATATGCTGCTGCTAGCTCACAGCTTGTTGAGTCATCCCCTAGTAGGACTGGTTATCTGGTAGTGCGAGAAAGCCTTTTGTTATTAATTCAAATTTTATAAAATGCGTTTCTCTAATATATTTATATTTTTCACATTTGGTGAGGAAGTGAAACTCAGTTTCAGGCTCTGAGGGTGCAATGACAGCACAGTTTTCCTGTGCCTCCCCTTTTCAACAGCGAGGCTGTGCTCACTCAGTCTGTATTTTGTCAAGGTTCTTTTTAGTTGTTGATCAGTCACCATGCTCAAATAATCTGCTATGGTGTACTGTCGATTTAGAGCCAGATAGCACTGCATTTTGCTCTGTGCTTTTGTTTGTGTTTTCCAATAGGTGATGTAGTTTTGTTTTAGCTGTGTAGTAATTTGATTTATTCTGATTGGTGATGTGTTCTGTTCCTGAGGTGTGTTAAGAGAGCAGGTTTGTGGACTCAGCCTCAGGACCAGCTGGGTAAGGGGGTTCCTGATGCTCCTCAGCTCTTGGCACTGCAGGGCTTGATAATGGTACAAGAGGGGGTCACTTCGTTTTAGGTGTGTCCAAAAGTTAATTGCTTTTTTTAATTTTTAGTATTAGTGGGTAATGCCTAATTCTGCCCTGCATGCATTGTTTGTAGTTTTCCTCTGGACATGTAGGAGAATCTTACAGAACTCTGCATGCAGGGTCTCAATGGGGTGTTTGTCCCATTGAGTAAAGTCTTGTTTTGTAAGTGGACCCACACCTCACTGCCATAGAGTGCAATTGGTTCAATAACACATTCAATAAATTTTAACCAGATTCGAATTGGTATTTCTGGTTTGTATATTTCTTTTTTATGGCATAGAAAGCCCGGCGTGCTTTCCCTCTCAGCTCATTGACTCATGCTTCCTTAAAATGTCCAGTTGAACTTAGTTTTAGGCCTAAATAGGTGTAATGTGTGCAGTAGTCTACATGTTTTGTACCAATTGAGAACTTTGGTAGGACGTCCTGAGATCTGGATCTTTTTTGGAATATCATTATTTTGGTCTTTTTGGGGTTTACTGCCAGGGCCCAGGTCTGACAGTAATGCTCTAGCAGGTCCAGGCTCTGCTGTAGGCCGTCTGCTGTGGGGGACAACACAACCAGGTCATCTGCAAAGAGCAGGCATTTCACTTCCCGATTGTGGAGACTTACACCGGGGCAGAGGACTTTTCTAGTATATTAGCCAATTCATTAAAGGGGAACTATCTTATAAATGGCCTTTTTGAGTGTTTAGCATTGTTTCCTAGCTATGTGAACTTATATTAATATGATCTATGTCTCAAAATTCTCATATTGGCGCATTCTTCCAATTCTCCTCTCACAATATTCACCCTCACTGAACTGAGTCGTTTGAAAATGTGCCTATATGTGATGTCATATAGTCACTGCTGCATGTTAATGTTTCAGGCGAAGACGACGCTCCGCAGTGGTTTAGGAGCCCAGGCTCAAAACAGCTCGAGATCTTGAGGTAGAAAAATGCTGTTTTGAGGACTTGATTAGAAATACAAAACAATGAATAAAAAAAATATATATATTACAGAGGTGTTCCATAGACTCACAGGAATTGTGTAAAAGTGCCCAAATAGTGAAAGAAATAGTAAAATAGTTCCCCTTTAATATAGATATTGAAGAGTGCCGGGCTGAGGTTGCAGCCCTGACAAATGCCTCGCTCTTGGGTAAAGAATTCTGTTCTTTTTTTGCCAATTTTTACGCTGCACATATTACCAGAGTACATTGATTTAATAATATCATATGTTTTACCCCCTACACCACTCTATATATTATAACTTTATAGAACAGTCCTTATGCCAAATAGAATCAAAAGCCTTTTGGAAGTCAATAAAACAGGCATATATTTTGGTTTTATTTTGGTTTATATGTTTATCAATTTGGGTATGTAGGGTGTAAATATGATCGGTTGTGCGGTGTTTTGGTATAAATCCAATTTGGCTTTTACTCAAGACATTGTGCTTGGTAAGGAATCTCTCTCTCTCTCACACACACTCGTTCTCTCTCTCTCCGCTCTCTCTTTCTCTCTCTCTCACACACACACTCATTCTCTCTCTTTTTCTCTATCTCTCTCACACACACACTCGTTCTCTCTCTCTTTCTCTCTCTCTCACACACTCGTTCTCTCTCTCTCTATCACTCTTTCTTTCTCACTCACTCCCTCTTTCTCTCTCTCTCTCTCTCTCTCTCCCTCTCTCACGCTCTCTCTTTCTCTCTCACGCTCTCTCTTTCTCTCTCTATCTCTCTCTCTCTCTTTCTCTCTCTCTCTCACTATATCCCTCTCTCTCTCTGTTAGTCTTTTCCTAGATAAGGATTCAATATGTGTGTGTGTGTGTGTGGGGGGGGGGGGGGGGGAGTTGGACGTGACATAATTATCATTAATTCTGAGTGTGAAGGCTGAGGGAGGCCTTTTATCATGACAGGACAGCCTCCGTATTGTTCATTATTTACTGTTTGTCACCTGATGACAAGCTGTGTGTGTGTGTGTGTGTGTGTGTGTGTGTGTGTGTGTGTGTAGCATGATACATACTGCCACACTGCACCCTTTCATTTTGCTCAAGATGCTGAATCTTAATTTAATCTTAATTTTGATTCAACAAACGAAATGTGTGTGTGTGTGTGTGTGTGTGTGTGTGTGTGTGTGTGTGTGTGTGTGTGTGGTGTGCGTGTGCGTGTGTGTGTGAAGGAGGCAGGAACCTCTTGGTCTTATCGCCCATCTGGCTGCTGCACTGAACACATAATCCTCTGTGACAATATTTGCCTGAGACCACGCGCGCGCACACACATGCGCACACACACACGCGCGCACACATACACACACACACACACACACACACACACACACACTAACATACACACACATACGCACACACTAACATACACATACATACACTCACACACACACACACACTAACATACACATACGCACACACTAACATACACACACACATACGCCTCTATTTTGTATAGATGTTTGTTCATAAACTACAATTTTAGGACAAAACACACCGATATAAATCACACTGAAGACCAAGGTCCACCGTCACTAAGCCTAACCCGGGAGAAGTCACTAAAGTCACTACTTCTTAGGTTTAGGTCACTTGGAGATTCACAAGTTCATATTAAATGTCACTTAGAGATTCACAAGTTAATATTAAATATCACTTAGAGATTCACTAGTTCATATTAAATGTCTCTTGGAGATTCACAAGTTAATATTAAATGTCACTTAGAGATTCACTAGTTCATATTAAATGTCCAGTTAGGATAATTGAAGAAATATCCTGCCATATTTTCACAATGGAGTGAACGCTCAATGGCCAGTGTTGTAAAGTAATTGCTTGACTTAACATGACGTACTCTCTCTATTTTGTTTCTCTCTCTCTCCTCCTCTCTCTCTCTCTCTCTCTCTCTCTCTCTCTCTCTCTCTCTCTCTCTCTCTCTCTCTCTCTCTCTCTCTCTCTCTCTCTCTCTCTCTCCTCTTCTCTCCTCTCTCTCTCCCTCTCCTCTCTCTCTCTCTCCTCTGTCTATCTCTATCTGTATCTGTATCTGTTTCTCTATCTCTCTGTTTCTCTATCTTTCTCTCTCTCTCTCTCTCTCTCTCTCTCTCTATCTATCTCTCTCTCTCTCTTTTCTCTATTCTCTCTTCCTCTCTTCTCTGTTTCTCTCTATCTCTCTCAATTCAATTTCAATTCAATTCAATTCAAATGGCTTTATTGGCATGACGTACTTCTACATGTTGCCAAAGCAATATTAACATAAACATGGATTACAAACAGATATAAGTACATACAAAATATCATCATAAAATAAAACATCAAATATTACGGCGTAAACATGTCAGGTGACTGTCACTCACTGTCCCTCAGTTTATGGCAGACACACATAAAGACTTGTGTGTCTGGGAGACTTGTGTGACTGGAAGACTTGTGTGACTGGGAGACTTGTGTGACTGGGAGACTTGTGTGACTGGGAGACTTGTGTGACTTGTGTGACTGGGAGACTCGTGTGACTGTGAGACGTGGTAAATACACAGGTCACAACATGTTTACAGGAACGTTTGGGAGTTGTATTTTGATTGTATTTGATTGTATATTTCCTGACTGTAGTGAACTAGGCTAGATGTCTGCCCCACTCGTGATGAAGCTAAGCTAGGCTAACGGTCCAGGCGTTCCCTAAGCCCAATGCATGCAGAGAGACGAAAAAGGTATGGATCTTCTTGTCCAACTCCAGGGAAGATGTTAAATAAGCTAATTTCCCCAAAATTTTAGCGTTTTCCCTTAAACAGAATGAATAGACACATACAAAAAATATAGTAAAAAAAATATCAAATAATAAATTAATAAAAAAAAAATTATAAAAATTCGAATGTTGATTTAGAATTCGAATGCCAACGTAACGAAGAGGTCCGAACGTTTGGGCTCAGCCCTACTTCCCTCTAACGCTGCTTCTCTGTCGCCTCTCACCTCACACCGCTGACCCAAGGAGGCAGTTAATTAACCAGAGAGTTCATACGATCAATACACACACATTTAATAGAACAGCCGATCTCCAGCCTCCATCGCCACGTCAGTGTCTGTCCAGAAGCGCGTTCCTTGCTGTGCATGTTTGCTTTGTTGATTGAACCATCGTGCTTTGCATATTTAATACTGTTTGCCTAAACCAATGGTCTCCCAGTTCATCTTCAGCCAATGTTATAACAACTTTAATGTTATAACTTTAATGTTATAACTTTATACAAGATTGATATCACGCCATAAATAGATGAATAAAAAACGTATTAATTAATGTTGCGTTTCTTTTTCAAATGTAGCCAAGAGTAAAGACCCTAACCCTGTTAAAACAGCAGTCAAAGAAAGTGTATATTTTCAGCACTACGTTTGTTTACCAATGATTTTAAGTGTTATATGAATACAACTATCGTGTCAGAACTCGGGACGTGAGAACTCGAGACTCATATCCACGTGCACTCATTGTACTATCTTGTATTCTGTACTGTTTATATTGTATTTATATTGTATATATGTGACCAGGGTTTGACATTAACTTTTTAGCTCACCAGCCACTGTGGCTAGTGGTTTTCCAAAGTCTGTGTGTTAGGGATGGGAATCACCAGAGGCCTCACGATACGATACTATCACGATACTTGAGTCACGATACGATAGTATTGCGATACTAAATATATTGCGATATGATGAGTATTGTGATATTAATATTGCGATATATTGCGATTTATTACCTTTTTTCAACTGCAAAGTAAAACTTTGTCAACATGTTTTATCTAATAAAATAAAGTTGAGTCTGTTCATCTCACTTCAATAATTTTATTGCAGAACATGGTATTTTCTCAAGCAGACAGGTGTCAACACTGTAATCTGTGTTGCATGTACCTGACAAACTGAACTGTTTGTATTACAGTCATATTCCAACTTAACTGAATGCACACGTGTGAGTGTGTGGACTACTGTACTATTACAGGCAGGGCTGTACGTTAACTTCTTTTGCACATAGCACTGGTGCTACAGGGGTTGATAGTTTTGTAGCCAATATCTATAAATAAAATAAAAATATCTTGTAGCACAAGTATAAAACGTGTTATATTGTAACAGTCACAAATGTGCCTATTATATTTAGTTGCAGTGCCATGTTTGGCTGTCATTTTCATGCTGACAAGTTGACGTCACACAGCCAGACACGTTAGGTGTAAGGAATTATGTGATTTGGTGTTGGGTGTATGGACTCTACTAGGGGTGGGAATCACCAGTTTCATCACGATACGATATAGATTCTTTGGACAACGATACGAATATTTGCCGATATCTGCCACGATACAATGCAGGTGCCAGCAATCGATATGAGATGATAACATAAGCCCATTTAACACAATCGGTAACATTTAGATCAACTCAAAAGGTAACAAATATAATTTCGGAAAAAAAAAATTAGCTCTTCCAGACATTTAAATGAAAAACTATTTATTGTTTTTAATACAAATAGACCTCCTGTTCAATATAAAGTGCCAAGTTTTGATATATTGAGCTTTAAACTTTAAGTAAAACATTTTGGAACACGCAACATAAAACCCCTTCCTCTCCCAAACCGTTCCTGCAATTTTATGTTGCATGATGATCATGCATACATTTATTATGTATTGTATTTTTTATGTTTAAATATCAACATTATCTGTCCACCCTCAGTACATTTACTATCAATATAATATACTCGTCTGACTTCATCATATCTTTTCAAACGCACACACACAGAAGGGAGAATGCCCCCCCCCCCTTCCCAGTCCCCACTCTGCTGTTCTCTATCGCTCTGAACAGGGTTTTAGCTTGTTGTTAGCTTATGCTAACGTAACGTTAATTCCGGTCTTAAACACGACGTGGTCATAAAGGAATGGCAAGGATTGCAAAGCATGTTATATGCATTTGACCCGTTGCGGAATAAAACAGCAGGGATTTGTTTTGGGTCGCGAATTAGGCACACTAGCCTTGCTATGTTGCAATGGGCGTGTTCCAGACGCTACTGCTGCTACTGAGACGAGTACTGTTGTGTGCTGTGGAGCCGAGCGAATATGAGTCACGACACCACGGATTTTCAAAGTAAGAGTATCGATATGAACTGAGCGTTGCTAGCTGCCGGAGCCATAGTTGTTATAGCTGGAGCTGCGCTTAGGTGGAAATGAGACCCGGCAAAGGTCTTTTCAAAATAAGAGTATCGATATGAACCAAATGCCTATCGCACCAGTGCTACTGAAGTAAATCCATTCATCGCACAGACCGATGTTGCTGTAGCACGTGCGACATATATCTCGCACTGTACAGCCCTGATTACAGGTATTGAAATGAACAATGCAACTTCCTTATACAATTTATTTTTTATGATTAATTAAATATCGATACTTGGCGTCCCTGTATCGATACAGTATCGCCACGCAAAGTATCGCGATACTACTACGCATCGGTTTTCCCCCCACCCCTTGTGTGTGTGTGTGTGTGTGTGTGTGTGTGTGTGTGTGTGTGTGTGTGTGTGACCTTCAGAAGGTTGGGAGAGTAACTGGGGAGCTGGTTCTGACTGCAGCCCATCGATCCTGGATCCCTGCACTCTCCCACTCAACACTCACTCTCAGGACACACACACACACACACACACACCGCCTCATTGCCCAGACGGACGTACATATGAGTGACAGGGCCAATTTCTCTCCCTTCCTCCCCTTTCTAATTTATGGCCATTGATCTACACCAGGCGGACTGTACACACACTCATCTCTCTCTCTCTGTCTCTCTCTCTCTCTCTCTCTCTCTCTCTCTATCTCTCTCTCTCTATCTCTCTCTCTTCTCTCTCTCTCTCTCTCTCTCTCTCTCTCTCTCTCTCTCTCTCTCTCTCTCTCTCTCTCTCTCTCTCTCTCTCTCTCTCTCTCTCTCTCTCTCTATCTCCACATCTCTCTCCTCTCTCTCTCCTCTCTCTCTCTATCTCTCTCTCTATCTCCACATCTCTCTCTCTATCTCCACATCTCTCTCTCTCCATCTCTCTCTCTCTATCTCCACATCTCTCTCTCTATCTCCACATCTCTCTCTCTATCTCCACATCTCTCTCTCTCTCTCTCTCTCCATTCTCTCTCTCTCTCTCTCTCTCTCTCTCTCTCTCTCTCTCTCTCTCTCTCTCTCTCCTCTCTCTCTCTCTCTCTCTCTCTCTCTCTCTCTCTCTCTCTCTCTCTCTCTATCCTCCCTCTCTCTCTCTTCACCTCTCTCTATCTCCACATCTCTCTCTCTCTCTCTCTCTCTCTCTCTCTCTCTCTCTCTCTCTCTCTCTCTCTCTCTCTCTCTCTCTCTCTCTCTCTCTATCGCTCTATCTCTCTCTCTCTCTATCGCTCTATCTCTCTCTGTCTCTCTCTCTCTGTGTCTCCCTCTTTCTCTCTCTGTCTCTCTCTCTCTCTCTCTCTCTCTCTCTCTCTCTCTCTCTCTCTCTGTGTTTCTCTCTCTCTCTCTATCTCTCTCTCTCTCTCTCTCTATCTCCTCTCTCTCTCAGTGAATAACCAAATGGTATGGACACAGGTGTTTATGTGTGTGTGTGTGTGTGTGTGTGTGTGTGTGTGTGTGTGTGTGTGTGTGTGTGTGTGTGTGTGTGTGTGTGTGTGTGTGTGTGTGTGTGTGTGTGTGTGTGTGTGTGTGTGTGTGTGTGTGTGTATACTCAGTCAGAGCATCTATTCTGTGTGTGGAATGGATCACCAACTTCCACTGACTAATGCCCGAGGTCGCCTCCTGTGGGCACAACAGCAAAGACAGCGGGAGCAATGGACTGAGTTGAGACTGCAGGGGAAGATTGTGTGTCTCCCTGCTGCAGACCATTCTGTCTCTCACTCTGTGTTAAAAAATGTTGCCATAGATGAGTGCATTGTTATCTTTACTCTGAAAGCGAGATTACAGGTCTTACCATCTAAACTGAATCTCTCCATCTGGTTTCCAGGCAGTCATGCTCCTCACTGTATTCATCATGACAATAACCAAATAGCTGAAACCATGTCCCACATCTTAAATGGTTGCCATGTATACAGGGTCTCTACATAAGTAGGCATGACAGAATAGTAGATTTGATAGCTAAATATATCTCTCTTATTTTTAGGTCCTCCATCACGCTGTTTAAGCATTCTACTGTGAAGCCAAGCATGTTCAACCTGTGCAATGATGATTCCATGTTCTCTAGTATTACAGCTAACACCCCTGATGTATTGTGGTAAAATGAACACCTTAGGGAGGTGTCCATTCTTGAGGTTGGCTGTACTTTGACTACAGCTTAGAAGAAGCCTTCCTAACCAAAATGCTGAAATGCCAACAGCTACAGCAGACCATCTCACAGCTAGGCTACAGATGTAAACTCCTTGTTTTGATCTTTGGCAGCCTAGGGCATGTGCACAAGTTGGTTGCGAGGGACCTACAAATAGCCGGTCTCCCCAAAAGGAAGGCCAAGCAGTTAGCCAGGTACTGCTCAGTATCAGCTATTATAGGAAGCTGCTCAATTTGGAGGAGGCGCTGTTACCTTTTCCCATGATTCTGCCGTCCCTGATGCACCTTGTACCTGACTGTTCTTTCATAATTTTCTGATTGCACTCGCATTGTTTATGTCCTTTGTATGAGGCCTCCTTGTACTTCTGTTCATGTGGACATAAATAAACATTTCAAATGTGTGTGTCTGTCTCTCTCTCTCTCTCTCTCTCTCTCTCTCTCTCTCCAGGTGTGTCCCCAGGCTCAGTGGAGAGCCAGGTGTCCAGTGAGAGTGAGCGCAGCAGGGAGCAGATCCTACAGACCCTCACTGACCTGAGCAGAGCCTTCCAGGACATCGCTGACCGCTGCCTGCTGGTCCTCCACCTGGAGGTCAGGTAGTGGAGACACACACACACATACACACACACACACACATACACACATACATACACACACAACACACACACACACACACACACACACACACACACACAGGGAGCGAAATTAACTTTTTGACTCACCGGCCAGTGGCGGGTAGATGGGAAGAATCTACCCGCCAAGCATATTTCTTACCTGCCAACTTTTTTTTGATAACAAAGAAATTATTATTATTTTATATATTTTTTTTTAATAAAATATATATTATATAATCATACTTGTGATTGTGTTATCTGCGAGACATCGCCATCTCGCTGTCTGCAAACAGCTCCACTGTCTGTGTGTATACTCGAGTGGCCTCCAGCTCCAGCAAGGATTCTCCGGCGCTGCAGCTGGAACCTAAACGCTACATTCAGCATGCAAAGGATTCTCCTGAGCTACAGCTGGACCCTATTCATGCGATGTAAGCCAGGGACTCGAATACGCATGTTGTTGTTGTAGGACATTGATGTCAGGAGCTTTCTGTAGCTACTGCTGGATGGCGTTGGGACAACGCCTCAGTGAACTATTTAGTTTACTGCGACATTTCGTAGTGACTAGTGAGCTACCTAGCCAACGGAGGTATTATGCACTGGACTATTGCTGGAGCATTTGTTGATGTCGGGAGCTATCAGTAGCTAGCCGGCTGGATAACGTTACACAATGCCTCATGTATTAAACTAAGTGAATAGTTGACTGGGTCATTTTGTAACGGTAGCTAACGTTATCGCCACGCAACAAGTCAAAATGCTCGCTATCTGCAAACAGCTCCACTGTCTGTGTGTATACTCGAGTAGCCTCCAGCTCCAGCAAGGATTCTCCCGCGCTGCAGTTGGACCCTACTGGAGCTAACTTGTACTAGGTAGCTACCTATCCAACAGAGGTATTATGCACTACTAGACTTGCTGGAGCATTTGTTGATATCGGGAGCTATCAGTAGCTAGCCGGCTAGATAACGGACAATGCCTCAGTATTAAACTAAAAGTGAATAGTTGACTGGGTCATTTTGTAACTGTAGCTAACGTTAGAGCAGTCAGCAGACTGCCCAGCCCGACTCTAGCCTCTCTGTTTACATGGGGTTGGAGGGCTGGAGGAGGGAGGAGCAGCGCGTTGCATGTCTGTGTGCTTGAGACAGCGAGTGAGAACTCCGCTAAGAATTGGATCATGTTATTCGATCGGTTTTCACATGACTATTTTGTTGCCCGCCACATGGCGGACAGACCTCTCA
>NC_140179.1:23756363-23809560 GCF_963971535.1 Notolepis coatsorum | reverse complement strand
TGAATCAACTAAATGGCAGTTGAATCAGTTATGTGTGATTCACTTTCTCCAAGTACGGTAGTTATTTACTGGAGGGTTTTGCATTATGTTTGTGTTCGGATCAGAACACCTTTCATCTCAAACCCACGTCAGCAGAAGGTTCTCTGAGTCGGTCGTGGCGGTTTCTATGCCCCGGTTTCACGGAGGAGGACCGAGTGTGTGACAAGAGACAAAGAGGACGCTCAAACGTGCGTCTGTTTGTGTCTGTCTGTCTGTCTGGTCTGTCTGGTCTGTCTGGTCTGTCTGGTCTGTCTGGTCTGTCTGGTCTGTCTTGTCTGTCTTGTCTGTCTTGTCTGTCTTGTCTGTCTGGTCTGTCTGGTCTGTCTTGTCTGTCTGTCTGGTCTGTCTGGTCTGTCTTGTCTGTCTGTCTGTCTGTCTGTCTGGTCTGTCTGGTCTGTCTGGTCTGTCTGGTCTGTCTTGTCTGTCTGTCTGTCTGTCTGTCTGTCTGTCTGTCTGTCTGTCTGTCTGTCTGTCTGTCTGTCTGTCTGTCTTGTCTGTCTGTCTGTCTGTGTACCCACCCGCTGGTATCTGCCTGGAGTGAAGGAGATCAATGCCCTGATAGAAACAAAAGGTGAAAAAGACAGATTTGAGGGAGGACGAGGACGGAGAGGAGGGATGAAGGGGAGACGGAGGAAGAGGAGGGAGAACGAGTAGGGGAGGGGTTACAGATGGTCACACTGGGATGAAACCATTTTGAGGAAGAAAAAGCAACCGTTTTGTGTCCTGAGAAGGTACAGTGGGGAGATAGTCTGAACGGAGGGCCGGTCAGATTAAAGGCTGATGTGGACGAATTTGACCAGATATTATTCACGGATGCGGACAACAGAGTCTCTAATTAAGGATAGAGTTCACTGACAGAATGACATGTTGCAACATACAGTAGGTTACAGCTAATGGTCCTATAGTCTAGATCTCTGTAGAATGACATGTTGCAACATAGAGAGACCTATAGGTTACAGCTAATGGTCCTATAGTCTAGATCTCTGTAGAATGACATGTTGCAACATAGAGACCTATAGGTTACAGCTAATGGTCCTATAGTCTAGATCTCTGTAGAATGACATGTTGCAACATAGAGACCTATAGGTTACAGCTAATGGTCCTATAGTCTAGATCTCTGTAGAATGACATGTTGCAACATAGAGACCTATAGGTTACAGCTAATGGTCCTATAGTCTAGATCTCTGTAGAATGACATGTTGCAACATAGAGAGACCTATAGGTTACAGCTAATGGTCCTATAGTCTAGATCTCTGTAGAATGACATGTTGCAACATAGAGAGACCTATACAGTAGGTTACAGCTAATGGTCCTATAGTCTAGATCTCTGTAGAATGATGAGCTAACAAAGTATTTATACAGGAGAGTAGACAAAACCAAGTGGAGCATTGACCTACATAATATGAATTATAGATATTAGGGCTGGGCGATATGGAAAAAAATCATATCGCGATAAGATGTATGTTTATTTTGCAGCAATTCTTTGTCATTGCCGCCATCTTTAGTGTTACATCCCCTCACACTCCAGTTCTCAGGCTGCAGCTGGTTTAAAAGCTAAAGTAAACCGGCTTCTCTGCTGGCTGTGGCTCCAGGGGAGTTGAACAGTTCTGGCTCTGCTAGTTTATTTTCGATCTTTTGGCGCTTTTTTGGTGGACAAACCACCGCACATGTGCACCGTGACTCGTGACTGGAGTCTAGTTCTGCTAGCACACATAGCCTACTGTGTACAGACGGTTTCAAACTGTATTTTAAATTAGAAAGCAAACAAAATAAATGGACAAGAGAAAAATAAATCTCAATTTGGTCAGTATTGTCATTTGGACAAGCAAAGCCATTACTTTAAGTTGCAGGCAAGAAAGACAAGTCTGTCCACTGTCTCTGGTTTTGAAACTGCCCTGTTGCAGGCAAAAAAATTAAAATAAAAATTATAAAAAAAAAAAAAAAAAAAAAAACGATTTTTCGATTTTTTTTTATTTCGATATTCGATATCGATTATTCAAATATATCGCGATATTTATCGTTATATCGCCCAGCCCTAATAGATATGATGTAAAGAGATATCTGGATAATAACGTATACTTATGAGATGGCTGTGTGTGTGTGTGTGCATAATGTGTGTACAAGTTAAAGGCTATGTGTAGAGAGAGAGAGAGAGAGAGAGAGAGTGTGTTTGTGCGTGTGTTAGAGAGAGAGGGGGGGGGGGGCAGATAGATAGAGAGGGGGGGGCAGCTAGAGAGAGAGAGATAGACAGACAGAGAGGGGGAGAGAGAGAGGGGGGGGCAGAGAGAGATAGACAGACAGAGAGAGGGGGAGAGAGAGGGGGGGCAGAGAGGTAGAGAGAGGGGGGGCAGATAGAGAGAGATAGACAGAGGAGAGAGGGGGAGAGAGAGAGAGATAGGAGGGAGGCAGAGAGATAGATAGAGAGAGGGGGGGGAGATGGAGAGAGAGAGGGAGAGGGGGGGCAGAGAGAGAGAGTGTTCCCAGCATGCACCTTGTTTGATGACAGGCACAGTGTCGGGGCATCAAATCACTTCCTCTTCAGGAATTCAGAGTTTGAAAAACCTTGGACATGAAAAGGCCGCACCGTCCACTTGTAAAATGGAAAGACAAGCCTTTCTCTACTTTGGGAACTCATCATATCTGGATCTTTACAGAGTCAGGATGCGTTAGAAGAAACACACGGCGTCCGTCATCCGTTTGGTCCTTGTGTCCTCCATGTATCACACGCTCAGATCAATCGACTCGGGGAAGACAGACGACTACACAGTGCAGTTCATTGGTGGGAGGGGGGGGGGGGGGGTTGCCATTTGTTTGTTTTTGGATTACAGATGGGGCAGCTTTGAGGGAGAGAGAGAAGGAGGACGGGAGAGGAGGAGATGGATGGAGGGAGGAGAGATAGGAGAGGGATGGAGGAGGAGAGGGGTGGAGGGAGGAGAGGGAGGAGAGAGGGATGGAGGGAGGAGAGAGAGGAGAGGGATGGAGGAGGTGAGGGAGAGAGGAGAGGGAGGAGAGAGGGGGAGAGGGAGGGAGGAGAGGGATGGGGAGAGGGAGGAGAGAAACAGGAAATGAAAATGGGCCAGTGGGAGACTGGAGTCACACAAGGACAGTTTGTTTAGACAGATCAATGTGTAATCACTCTCTACCTCCTCCATGACATCATCATCATCTCTGTCTCTCTCTGTGTCTCTCTGTGTGTCTCTCTCTCTCTCTCTCTCTCTCTCTCTCTCTCTCTCTCTCTCTCTCTCTCTCTCTTTCTCTTTCTCTGTTTATCTCTATATATATTTCTATATATATCTCTGTCTCTGTCTCTCTATCTCTGTCTCTCTCTCTCTCTCTCTCTCTCTCTCTGTGTCTCTGTCTCTCTCTCTGTCTCTCTATCTCTGTCTCTCTCTCTATGTCTCTCTCTCTGTCTCTCTATCTCTGTCTCTCTCTTGTCTCTTTCTCTCTGTTTATTTCTATATCTCTCTCCATCTCCCTCTCTGTCTCTCTCTCTCCCATCTGTCTCTCTCTTGTCTCTCTCTCTCTCTGTCTCTCTCTCTCTTGTCTATGTCTCTCTCTGTCTCTCTCTTGTCTCTCTCTATGTCTCTCAATTCAATTCAATTCAAATGGCTTTATTGGCATGACGTACTTCTACATGTTGCCAAAGCAATATTAAACATAAACATGGATTACGAACAGATATAAGTACATACAAAATATCATCATAAAATAAAACATCAAATATTACGGCGTAAACATGTCGGGTGACTGTCACTCGCTGTCCCTCAGTTTGTGGCAGGCAGCAACATAGGCTGCTGCTACTGTAGCTCACAGCTTGTTGAGTCCTCCCCTAGTAGGACTGGTAGTTTTCCTGTATCTGGTAGTGCAAGAAAACCTTTTGTTATTAATTCAATTTTTTTTTAAATGCGTTTCTCTAATATATTTATATTTTTCACATTTGGTGAGGAAGTGCAACTCAGTTTCAGGCTCACTGAGGGTGAAATGACAGCACAGCCTTTGCTCTGCAGGAAGCCAGGTTTTCCTGTGCCTCCCCTTTTCAACAGCGAGGCTGTGCTCACTCAGTCTGTATTTTGTCAAGGTTCTTTTTAGTTGTTGATCAGTCACCATGCTCAAATGCTCTCTGTCTCTCTATGTCTCTCTCTATGTCTCTCTGTCTCTCTCTCTTGTCTATGTCTGTTTCTGTCTTTCTCTGTCTCTGTCTCTCTCTCTGTCTCTCTCTATGTCTCTCTCTCTGTCTCTCTCTCTTGTCTCTATATCTCTCTTGTCTCTCTCTCTGACTCTCTGTATCTCTCTCTCTATCTCTGTCTCTCTCTTGTCTCTTTCTCTCTGTTTCTTTCTATATCTCTCTCCATCTTCCTCTCTGTCTCTCTCTCTCTCCACCTGTCTCTCTCTTGTCTCTCTGTCTCTCTCTTGTCTATGTCTGTTTCTGTCTCTCTCTCTCTCTCTCTCTCTGTCTCTCTATGTCTCTCTCTCTTGTCTCTCTATATCTCTCTCTGTCTCTCTCTCTCGTCTCTCTCTCTCTCTGTCTCTCTGTATCTCTCTCTCCTTCCCTCCCCCTCTCTCTCCCTCCCCTTGATTCCTTCTCTGATTGCAAGGAGTGGGCAGTAGTCTGAAGGTGTTGATTGGTGGATTACATTGTGCATTGTTTACACATGCATGGTTTTTCTATTTGACCACACACACACACACACACACACACACACACACACACACACACACACACACACACACACACACACACACACACACACACACACACACACACACAGGTAAAATGAGTGAACGGGTAAAATGTGAGGAACAAATTGTAAAGCGCTTTGGATAAAAGCTGTTATATAAATGCAGCCATTTTAGGCGGTCAGATGGCGTAGCGGAGATTGCGCTCATTACCAATGCAAGAGGCTGCGGTCTCGACTCCCGGAGTCAGCATTACCTGCGGCTTGGGTCGATCGTCATACTAACTTGTTTGGCTGAGTTAGCGGGAGGGAATTCGAGGGTGGTAATCTGGCATTGTGGACAGCGACGCCTACAGGTCAGGTCTGGGCGCCTGCTCAGCGAAAGGCAGGAAATGGTGAAGGCAGCGTGACCTCCCACGCGTTACGCTTCACCAATGAGAGTCCTCGCTGCCAGGTGAAAAGAGAGCCACTGGCTGTCTCCACATGTGTCGGAGGAAGCGTATGGTAGACTTCAGGGTTCCCTTGTACCGACTAGTAGGAGGAACATGCGCACAATAACCAGGTAGGGGAGGGGGGGAATTGGCATAACGACTAAATTGGGATGGGGAAAATCAGGCGGAGAAAAAGAAATTCAGCCATTTACCATTTACACACACACACTCGATGTACCAGTACACACACACACACACTCAGTCTACCAGTACACACACACATACACACACACACCCACAAACACTCGGGGGAGAATTCACAAAGAATGGATTGCGCGGTGGTAATAGCACCCTTAACCGCGTGGTATCTGCTCCGTCTTTGCGAGCCATTCACTAAGGACATTGCGCGGATGAGATACTAGCCCAGACACGCCCATAGGTGTGCAGTTTGCACCTGATCTGCTCCAGCGCAGTTTGCTCGGAGCAGTCTGCACCTGACAGCGCTGTCGGAAGATATCAGGAAGGGGAATAAATAAACCCGAAATGAGGCATAGACATAACAGTATTTTTAACCACTTGTATTTCATTTAGAACGTAATGTATGGAGCTTGCCTAATTTGTATTTTCATGACACATTGCATCCTTTGTTTTCGTCACTATATTTTGTCATTGTATCTGTTTGTCATGTCCTATTCCTATTTTATTTTGTACTTATAATTGTACTATATTCTATTGTGCTATATTTCATTTAGTTTATATCCCATTCAATTTTATTCAACTTTATTTACAGTTGTCCAGCCCTGGCATATATTTAATTTCATAGTTATATTATATTATATTGTGCTTAACTTAGTTCATATTTCATTTTATTTTACTCCACCTCTTTATTGTTTTATCTCTCTGTTAATGTCTGTCCGCTAATAGAAACACACGCATGCACAGAAGAGACGAGAACACAGTTAATCAGGTGCAGAAGACAATCGACTTAACTATGTTCAGCTGTTCCCTACACTAACGATACATAAACCAAACTAACTAAACTTTCTAAGAGGCTGAGTTTATCCCAGACCAGACATGGCTAGGCTGCAACTGCAAGAGAGAAAGAGAGATAAGAGATTGGTCTTAAGCTTGGAGAGAGTTCATTCCACAGACAGGAATGATTTCTCTGAACCCAAGGGACAGACAGCTAGCTGATCGGAGAGACAGACAGGTTGTTGTGATCAGAGAGAGAGAGAGAGAGAGAGAATGAATGAATGAAAACTTTATTTAACAGATTGCAGAATGGGTACAATACAGTAGGGCTCAATACACACAATTGTTAAGGGGATGCAGACCTGAGAAAGACGTTTGTCTTGTTTACATCAGGGTCCCCCATTTTCAATTCATAGTGACATTTATGACATACATGACACTTAGGCATAGGGACATATAGGTATTTAGACACCAAGGCAAGGACACAATAATAACCATCGATCCGAGTTAAAACTAAGCAGAAGCCCAATGACCAGCTCTTCATATCTCTGAGGAAACACACACACGCACAAACACACACAGGCTGTAGAGAAGGATGGGGGTACATTGCCATCTAGTGGATCATGTAGGTACTGTTCATCTACATGAAAGCCATTGGTTTACATACATGTAGTATTGCAGAAGTGCAGAAGACAGTGCTTAGACATCTGTGTGTGTGTGTGTGTGTGTGTGTGTGTGTGTGTGTGTGTGTGTGTGTGTGTGTGTGTGTGTGTGTGTGTGTGTGTGTGTGTGTGGGTGTGGGTGTGTGGGTGTATGTGTGTGTGTGTGCGCATATGGATGACCTTGACCCAAGAGTGGATTTGAGCCCAAAACGCCTGACTGAGAGTGCCCATAGGACCTCTCTCTCTCCCTCTCATCACACACACACCATCTGCTCAGAGACAGCAGCAGAGCCAGGTTCCATCCTGGAGACCAGGGCGTGTCAGATCAAAGTCAGAACTGTGTGTGTGTGTTACTGTTTGGTAAATGGTGCATTTATACAGTATAGCTCTTTTATCTTTTTTTGAGGACATACAAATCAAAGTATATGTATGCATATATGCATTATTGTATTGTCATTGTCCACATAGAACAGATAACAACATTAAACAGAATAAAAAATAAAAAAGTAAACAATAAGACAAACAAACACTGACTTGGTCGCACGACAGTCATCTCAAAAGTATATATAATACATATACATATATAATAATAGTATATCAAATATATAGCACATGTTCAAGTACCCAAATATGCTTCTCCAATGTATATATATTAGAGGTGGGCATAGATAAAAAATTTTAATCTAGATTAATCTATCTGCAATCCTGGATTTAATCTAGATTAATCTAGATTAAAATGGCTAAAAAGAAAAGAAAAAAAACCTGCCGAAGGCATTCAAAATATGTGTGTTCCTTATGTTTCTCAGGCCAGGTGGCCCATTACACCATGAGCCCATCTCCCGTTTCCAAAATGCATTACCGACTGTTTGAAAAAGCTGTTTTGCTATGATAATTGGTAATGAAATATCAAAATAATGTTCAATAAGATGTACTTATTGATTAAGTTGTTTTATTCAGAAGTTAACACAAATAAATAATATTACCAGTACAGTACAGTATCTAGCACACTCTCAGGAGCAAAACAGAAAGAATCATTTCAAACTTGAACTATGTGACATGGCTTGAATCAACTGCTCCAGTGGAGTTGCTCAGTGGCCAATGGTGTCAACTGTGGTTGTACTGGGCAGCTCCCAGGTGTGAATGGAACTGTGTGAATGTGAAGCAGGGCGTTCCTGAAAAAGAGCATCTGTGCTCAGCGAACCTACCCTGGGTAAATTTTTTTTTTTTTTTTTTTTTATAGATTAATGCATTAATTATATTATCGCGCAATACTAGTATAGCGTTAACGCCGTTAACGGCCCAGCTCTAATATATATATATTTTTTTATCTACTTTTTCTCCCATTTTCTATTTTTCTCCCATCCCAATTTCGTATTGTCCAATTCTACCCTCCCCTGTCTCGAACGTTGTTAGGCCATGCCTCCCACAGGCCGGCTGCAATGTGGACCAAGCCTTGCATCACGTGTCCCCTCCGGTACACGAGGAGGCAGCCGTCGCATCTTTTTACCTGCACAGCGCGATCTCTCAGCGTCGGGGGTTTGCGTGGGAGGGACACGCCGCCCCCGTTGCTTCCTGATTCTGCTGCGCAGGTGCACCAACCGACCTGTAGGAGTCGCTGTCCACAACGTCCGATCCCCACCCACCAGCTTCCCACCCCTAACACTGCCAATTGCGTTAGTATGAACGACCAGCCAAGCTGGTAGCAATGCCGAGAGCTGGGCTCGAACCCAGCATCTCCTGCATTAGTGGCGAGCGCCTTGCCCACTGCGCCACTTAATGTATATATATCAAATAAATCACGCTGAATTATCGTTCACACAGATGAATACCAGCAAGCAGCCTGAGAATTGCTATTCTGGGATAGTATGGAACTGTATATCATCCACAAGCACAAGGAATGAACCCCACGTTTTCTTGAACATGGATGAAGAACCTCTCAGAGTACATCTTATCTTTTCTAGTTTGATAAAGTATAGTATGTCTCTAATCCAGTGAAGGTGAGTGGGGGGAGCAGCGGACTTCCATTTAAACAGAATCAGCCGCCTGGCCAGTAGAGTGGTAAATGCCACAACGTGTGCTTTGTGCATTGAAAGTGATAACATAGGTGGAGAGTATCCAAAAAGCGCTGTCAATACATTTGGTTCAAGATTTGGCTCAATACTTCCCGAGATGGTTTCAAAAATATTTGTCCAATACCTGTGCAAGGAGGGGCATGTCCAAAACATGTGAGTATATGTGGCTGGGGCCGAATGACATCTATCACATATAGGATCTGTCTCCTCACACATTCACAAGGTGCCAACCTGCTCATCAGCGGGCAGTTAAGGGGTAAAGTGCCTCGACACGCTGCCCAGTAGGTGCCGGAAGGACACATGTCATGAGCACGGGGGTGACTGGAGGCGGGCCGGGTGCTTCAAAATGATTGGTCTATCTATCTCCCTCGAAATCTGACAAGCTAACTGCCTGTCAATCAAAGCAGGCCGGAAGAAGTAAAAGCCTAAAAGGACTTTGCAAAGGTTTCCGTGTGACAGGAAATGTATTCTGTCCGTCTGTCCGTCTGTCTGTCTGTCTGTCTGTCTGTCTGTCTGTCTGTCTGTCTGTCTGTCTGTCTGTCTGTCTGTCTGTCCGTCCGTCCGTCCGTCCGTCCGTCCGTCCGTCCGTCCGTCCGTCCGTCCGTCCGTCCGTCCGTCCGTCCGTCCGTCCGTCCGTCCGTCCGTCCGTCCGTCCGTCCGTCCGTCCGTCCGTCCGTCCGTCCGTCCGTCCGTCCGTCCGTCCGTCCGTCCGTCCGTCCGTCCGTCCGTCCGTCTGTGTGGGCGGCGGTGATGTTAATGCAAACAAATGGTTCTCCTGCCTCATCTGGGAATCTGTCAATAAACTAACTAACGTCGTTGCCTGGCAACAAACAGAGTGTTCCGTGCGCGCTCATATGTAGATGCAAAATGCACTATTTGGAACATTCTTAACCGATCAGAATATAGGTCTGTTCTACTCCAGTGTTGACACACATTACCAATCATTGTACCAATAGCACCAAATCCTCTCTGATACTGTTGGTGTTTAGTGATTCAGCCTCTCTCTCTCTCTCTCTCTCTCTCTCTCTCTCTCTCTCTCTCTCTCTCTCTCTCTCTCTCTCTCTCTCTCTCTCTCTCTCTCTCTCTCTCTCCTCTATCTTCTCTCTCTCTCTCTCTCTCTCTCTCTCTCTCACTTCTCTCCCTCTCTTCTATCTTCTCTCTCTCTTCTTTCCCTCTCTTCTCTCTCTCTCTATCTTCTCTTCTCTCCTCTCCCTCTCTTCTCCCTTATCTCTTATCTCACTCACTCACTCACTCACTCACTCACTCACTCACTCACTCACTCACTCACTCACTCACTCACTCACTCACTCACTCACTCACTCACTCACTCACTCACTCACTCACCTTTGCCTCTAGCTGGGCTCCACACTGGTCTGACAGCACATACTCAGGTCTCCCTGGCTCCACACTGGTCTGACAGCACATACTCAGGTCTCCCTGGCTCCACACTGGTCTGACAGCACAACCTCAGGTCTCCCTGGCTCCACACTGGTCTGACAGCACAACCTCAGGTCTCCCTGGCTCCACACTGGTCTGACAGCACATACTCAGGTCTCCCTGGCTCCACACTGGTCTGACAGCACATACTCAGGTCTCCCTGGGTCCAGCCTGTAAAGAGCGAGATCGGAGGCGACCATGCCAAGGTGCCAACCTGCTCCTCGGGAGGCAGTGAGGGGTTAAGTGTCTTGCTCAAGGACACATCGACACGCTGCCCGGGAGGAGCCGGAATCGAACCGGGAACCTTTAGTTAACCAGACGAGCGCTCTACCTCCTGAGCCACTGTCGCCCTACGTGATAGTTTGAGCGAGTCTCACGCTACAGTTTAGGTGTCCGATTTATACCTCAATCTTGCACGTGCGTGTGCACTTTGTTTGGTTAACATTAGGCGTGTGCACAGACGTGATGTGTACATGGAGGTATTGTACAGCGTGGGTAAAGTCCCTCTGCTGCACACAAGACACGGCAACAGAGGAGACAATGACCCTCTTGTTTGCACAGGGCAGCCCTGGCATCTGTTACCACGGCAACAAGCCTGCACCACACCTGACGGAGAGGAGCAGTCTTCAGTCTCCTCTCTTCCGACTCCTCTTTCTCTCCTCCTACTCCTCTTTCTCTCCTCTCCTCTCCTGTCTCTCCCTGTCTCCTCTCCTCTCCTCCCCTGTCTCTCCCTCTCCTCTCTTCCTCCTACTCCTCTCTCTACCTCTCCTCCTCCTCCTCGTCCCCTCTCTCTCCTCTCCTCATCCTCTCTCTCCCTCTCTCCTCTCCTCCTCTCCTCCTCCTACTCCTCTCTCTCTCCCTCTCTCCTCCTCCTACTCCCCCCTCTCCTTCTCTCCTCCTCTATCTCCCTCTCTCCTACTCCTCTTTCTCTCCCTCTTTCCTCCTACTCCCCGCTCTCTCCCTCTCTCCTCCTCTGTTAACTAATGTGTTCCTCTATGCTGACAGAGCGAAGCCTGTAATGACCTGGTGTGATGGAAATAAGAGGAAATTAATTGTGCTGATTCTCTTATTTCTCTCTCTCTATCACTGTCTCTCTATCACTCTCTGTGTGTGTCTCTCTCTCACTCTATCTCTGTCTCTCTCTCTCTGTGTCTCTCTCTCTCTCCCTCTCCCTCTCTCTCTCTACAACATACATCTCTCTTGTCCTCCGCTGCTTCCGCACACGCATCATAAATCTGCTTAATATTCGTTGTATATGAGGGGAGGGAGGGGCTAATTAAACTTTAATAGAAAGCACAGCACGATGCTGACGCACGCACACACACACATGCACACACGCACACACACACATGCATGCACACACATATGCACGCACACACACACACACACTCATAACACTAAAGCTGTGTTCTTATAGGTCGTAATTTTTATGGAGCGATGTGATGACAAGTGCAGGTGTGTGTGGGGGGGTGTTTGTATGAGAGAGAGAGAGGGGGGGGGGGCACTGTAGACAACAATGCAATGTCTCAGAGTAGCAGAGTGCTGTTTTGTTCATTAGTTAGCTATATCTCTCTAATGGATTGGTGTGTGTGTGTGTGTGTGTGTGTGTGTGTGTGTGTGTGTGTGTGTGTGTGTGTGTGTGTGTGTGTGTGTGTGTGTGTGTGTGTGTGTGTGTGTGTGTGTGTGTGTGTGTGTGTGTGTGTGTGTGTGTGTGTGTGTGTGTGTGTGTGTGTGTGTGTGTGTGTGTGTGTGTGTGTGTGTGTGTGTGTGTGTGTGTGTGTGTGTTGAGAAGGAGGGTGGGGGGGGGGTTGAAGGGGGCGCCCAGAGATTTTAATCTTATTAACAGCCCTGCTGCTGTTTGGCAAATGGCTTTCCAAGAGCCTGGGTAATAACACACACACACACACACACACACACACACACACACACACAGCCTCTCCTCTTCTCAATCTTAGCGACCAACAAACAACAAACCCTCTGTTTTCTATAACAATTAAACAGGAGCCAGATGTCCTCATTACACACACACACACACACACACACACACACACACACACACACACACACACACACATACACACAGACATATACACACACACACACATACACACACATATATATACACACACACATGTACACACACATACATACATTAGGGGTGTAAAGGTACACGTATCCGTACCAAACCGTTTCAGTACTGGTCAGCCTAAGGTTCAGTACGGCTGTGTACCGAACGAATACAAAGGTACGTTAACCACTAACGACCGCCCACCGGGGGCTGTTTTTTTTCACAATCTAATATAATTATTATTATTTTATTTTTTTAACAAGTTGATATAGAATATTCATTGACAGCCCTACAAGTACAATTAGTTACTGCGCACTACATCACCCCTGAGTGGAACATGGAAAGCCAAACTTTCCCCCACTGTACCGAAAACCCGTACCGAACCGTGACTTCAAAACCGAGGTACGTACCGTACTGTGTACCGTTACACCCCTAATACATATACACACACACACATACTCACACATATATATACACACATACACACACATATATACACACACATACACACACATATATACACACACATACACACACATACACATATATATTAAGGCTGTCAAAGTTAGCGCGGTATTAACGTGTTATCACCAGATTCTATTAACGCCACTATTTTTTTTAACTCACAAGTAACTTTTAAGAAATTTTTATTTTTATTTGTTTTAACTTTTTAAATGTGTGTGTGTGTGTGTTTTCTTTCCCCTATTATTTCATGCACACTTTATTCATTGTTTTAAATTATTATTTTCTTTTACGTTATTTTGTGCATCACTCTGTTTTGAATTTGATGCAAATTTGCAATGCATTGAGGTCATCCTTTTGTGTTAATTGGCTGCATAAAGCAAGCATTTGTTGACTCGCATGTTGATAAGAGTATTAAAACTTGGAACTTGAAAAAGATCTAGATATAATTTATTTTTTATTTTTTTAATGCGATTAATTTGCGATTAATCGCGAGTTAACTATGGACAATCATGTGATTATTCGTGATTAAATATTTTAATCGATTGACAGCACTAATATAATATACATACACATACACGCACAAATGTGCGCATACAGTACATACACATACACATACAGGGGTCATGCCAGCTCATTGCCTTTTAAGCGTGTTGTAGTCGATCAGATCACACTCTCTGAATACCGTGTTTAGTTCACTGTTAATCACACGTTTATTTACATTGTATTTAAATAAGTAACTATTCTCCTGCATGTTGTTTAATCCCCCCCCCCCCCCCCCCCCCCCCTTATCGTTCTCTTTTCAAATCAACTCATGTCTCTCCTCCTCCTCCCTCCATCCCCTGCCTCTCTACCTCCCTTTGAGAGCCCCAGTTGGATATTTGAAAGAGGGATGCCTTTTCTTGAAGGCTCCAAACCACCACAAAAGAGAGAGAGAGAGAGAGTGTGTGTGTGTGTGTGTGTGTGTGTGTTCGTGTTCATAGTGTGTTTTCCTATTAGCTCATAACAGCCCAGATTCGCCTCCAGCGTGCAATGAAATGAAATGGGAATGGTTTAGAGGTGAGGTGAATGTGTGTTGAGAGGTGAATGTGTGAACACACACACACACACACACACACACACACACACACACACACACACACACACACACACACACACACACAGAGAGCGACATATCAGTAAGAAAGAAAGGCAGAAGCACACACACACACATACACACACAGGCACAGAGATACACAAAACACAAACAAGCCATTTCATTATGTGATAAGAACACAAGTGAGAGAGAGAGAGAGAGAGAGAGAGACAGAGAGAGAGCGAGAGAGAGAGGGAGAGAAAGAGAGAGAGAAGAGAAAGAGAAAGAGAGAGAGACTTACAATTTAGACATTACAGAGAAAGTGTCAAGCCAGACTTCTTTAAGTTGGTGTGTGCGCGTATATGTGTGTGTGCTTGTGTCCTTTCATCCTGACCCTCTGTCTCCCCCCCCCCCCCCCCCCCCCCTCCACTGAAGTGTAAATCTCAGCAGTCTAAGCGATTGGGATTTTCTCCAATAGCCTGAGGCAGCGATGCCATCAGTCCATCTCGATGTGCGTGTGCATGTCCTTGTGGGCCTGTGCTTGTGCCTGTGTGCTTGTGCCACATCTCTCTCTCTCTCTCTCTCTCTCTCTCTCTCTCTCTCTCTCTCTCTCTCAGATACCTGTCCATCCCTGCAGATAGCAGTGTTCTCTGCCTCCCCAGTCGTCCCTAAAGACCTGCTTCCTGCTCCGCACTGAATAGCTGTTTGTGTGTCGTCTGTAAGACGGTGTATCTCATACAGTACAGCCGTCCGTCCGTCCGTCCGTCTGCAGGCGGCCGCGTCCCGAGACGCTCCCTGAGTTGAAACTAAACAAAAAAGAACATTTGCCCATATTTGTTTTGAACCTTGGAAATACACAGGTCGGCAATGCTGGCTCTGGTGTTATGGGTATGCATGTCCCTATTCCACTGAAAATTATTT
Organism: Notolepis coatsorum; assembly: GCF_963971535.1. Taxonomy (NCBI): domain Eukaryota; kingdom Metazoa; phylum Chordata; class Actinopteri; order Aulopiformes; family Paralepididae; genus Notolepis; species Notolepis coatsorum. Next base: position 23,794,745 of record NC_140179.1, on the reverse strand, counting down.
GTAAGATAATTTGGGGCCCTATTGTTATAAATGTTGTGAACTATATTGAGCTGAAGGTGAACGGACCAGGGCCCTCATTCATCAACGTGTTCTACGCACAGATTTGTGCTTACCCTGTGCGTACGATCATTTCTAAGCAAAGAGTGGGATTCATCAATTTCAACTTGAACTTGACTCCGTGCTTACGTCTACGCACAGGTCAGACCATGCGTACCTGGCGCCCAGTGGTAGAATATATTATTACAACAAGGAAATGAGCTTCTGTGCATAATAACACTGGCATGTTCTGTACGAACCGTAGTTCATTATAGTTCATTGTAAAATAGCAACAGTAGTGTAATTATGGTCAAAACCCTATAAATAGCATTTGGAATAATAGATCTTTCTCTCAGAATGAATGCAGCATGGTTTATATAGCGTTATCGGAATATACGGGGTGTAGGCTACTGACTGACTGCGCTCCGTGTAGCTTGATTGATTGATTGATTGAAAAGTTTATTAACAGATTGCAGAATGGGTACAGTACAGTACAGCTCAGTACATACAATTGTTAATTGGGGATGCAGACCAGAGAAAGACTTTCGTCTTGTTTACATCAGGGTCCCCCATTTTCAATTCATCATAAATCATAAAGCTCAACTCGTTATTATTTTGCGCAGACCGCAGAAACACGGGAACGTTTTGATTATATTTAAAAGGCTTTACGTTAAACGAAACAAGTGGAATTTCGAAGCTGTAAGCAGAATACAAGTCATATGAATATAGTGTTCTTCCCCCTTTTTACTGTATAAGAAAGAATAGAAAACGCATTGCAATGACACCAGATAGTGGACAGACTATGTATATGATGGGATTCAAGTTCGCGTTTTTGTTGATCATAGGCATGCTGTCAGAGTATGATATCTTAATCAAACATTCTAGAACATTTGTCGTCACAGATCATGTCCTAATAGAACATAGGCTATGGCATGGATCGTGATATTGTGTGGACTGTTATTATTACTGTACCGGTACCACCCATTGTGACAACAGCCTTGTGAGTCCCGCACACAAACATGATGGAATTCAAGTTCATGTATTGAAAGGCAGGCTACATCATACATGCAGTGAGATTCATTGTTCTTGTATATGCTCTCGTATTATTGTTTATATAGGCTACCCAATACTGACATCAAAATAGATTGTAGTATGCCTCTAGAAATCATATGCAGCAGGTAGAAAATTGACGGGAGATCCATCGCGATTTGGAATAAAATTGAGGAGAACTTTAATCCCTGGGTATTAATCAAACAACACGGGAAAAGGCAGTCATATTCCAGCGCGGTATTTATTAGTGTTTGCGCTGCCCAGGCAGCAATGGTTAATAGATATCATATCCGACATCACCGTAAGTGTACACGTCTGTCAGCCTGTCTCATGACACGCTTCCCTTGGCTTAGTCCATTTTTCCACATTTCATGGGTGTATTCCATTACCGTATATGGTTAATCGGGGCGTTTCTGGTATGCAAATACGTGAAAGTGTGCACGAGCCTCGGCGCAGAGCCAAGGTGGGATTCATCATGACAGGTGTGCGTAGAGCCTGCGTACGCACGTGTGATGAATCCCGACTTCCCTGTGCGTACACTGGTTCTACATTCCGTGCTTACGTGTGGAAATAGAACATGTTCTACGCACACATTGATGAATGAGGGCCCTGGCTTCCAGAGGGAGCCAGCCAGCCCAGCAACTGGAAGTGTCGTTTGCCCACATGTGCTCTGGAGGCTAGTCCTAGAGTTAATCGGATGAGTTTGTTCTGGGAAACCTGTAACTTATCTTTTTAAAACTTTGGTCAGAACTCCGTACCAAGAACAGATAGCATAGTCAAAACAAAGAAACAAGTGAATTTGCCAGAATGCGAAGACTTTCAGGGTCTAATAAATGTGCTTTTCTGGCCAGAAATTTGATTCTGCCATTCACCTTGCTCATTGCTTTGAGAGCCATGACGAGGTCTGATTACATTTACATTTACATTTTGTTATTTAGCTGACGCTTTTATCCAAAGCGACAAGTCATCAGGAAGGGCACAACTCTTATCAGCTGAGTAACAATGTTCATCAAAGTGTTGAGTGCTACAGTGTAGGTTCGTTTATTAGGACAAGTGCATGACAGTAAGGTTAGTTAGGGTTAGATTTTATTTATATATATATTTTTTTCAGATAAAAAAAAAAAAAAATTGTTATTATCTTTTCCCCCCTTCTTTTTCCGATTTTTCTCCCATCCCACTGTTAGTCGTTATGCCAATTCCCAACCCCTTTCCTGGTTGTTGCGCACTCCCCCCTACTGTTGGTCCGGGAGGCCGGAGACTGTCACATGCTTTCCTCCGACACATGTGCAGCCAGCCGGCAGCCAGCCTGGCAGCGCAGATTCTCACGGGAGAGTGTAACGTGTGGAAGGTCACACTACCTTTCTCCAGATCCTACCCTCGCTGTGCAGGCGCCCCGACCGAACTGTAGGGGTCGCTGTCCACAACACCCCCAGGACCCACCCACGGCTTCCCTCCCCCTAACTCAGCCAAACGAGTTAGTATAGCGATCAGCCCAAGCCAAGGCAATGCTGACTCTCCGGGAGTCGAGACCGCAGCCTCTTGCATTGGTGACGAGCACAATCTCCGCTACGCCACCTGACCGCCCTAAAAAAAATAGTTAAAAAGACTGTAGAGCCATGACGAGGTCTGATTGGTTAAGAAGACTGTGTAGAGCCATGACGAGGTCTGATTGGTTAAGAAGACTGTGTAGAGCCATGACAAGGTCTGATTGGTTAAGAAGACTGTGTAGAGCCATGACGAGGTCTGATTGGTGGAGATGAAGCAGTGAAAAAACAGTGTTGTTGGCACGTTGGCTCAGGCTGGCTGCACTCAGGCGGCGCGACCAGCCTGTTGGACAGGGAATGAAGATCTCCAGCGAACACTTCATTGCCTCGGATTATGTTGTTGGGGGTGGGAGGTTTGTCCAGAAGACCACTAATCAGCTGAAGCCCGATGCGGTTCCCTCGGTCTTCGACAGACAGACCGGCCCAGGCAGTTCAGCGTCGGGAGCATTTAGCCTGCTGGCTACCTAGCTCCACTTCAACCAGCGTTGGGAGCTCCAACGTTAGCTTGCTGATGCTACCAGCACATCAACAAGCTGCTGGAGCCAGCTAACGTTAGCTTGCTGATGCTACCAGCACATCGACAAGCTGCTGGAGCCAGCTAACGTTAGCTTGCTGATGCTACCAACACATCGACAAGCTGCTGGAGCTCCCAACGCTGGTTGAAGTGGAGCTAGGTAGCCAGCAGGCTAAATGCTCCCGACGACATCGACAAGCTGCTGGAGCCAGCTAACGTTAGGTTGCTGAGGCTATTAGCACATCGACAAGCTGCTGGAGCTCCGGATGCTGCCCGGGAGATAACGGCTCTGCCTGGCTGGTTGCTGGCTAACTAACGCTAACCAGCCAGGCAGCGCCGTTATCTCCCGGGACGAGTAGCCACGTTAGTTAGCCAACAACCAGCCAGGCAGCGCCGTTATCTCCCGGGACGAGTAGCCACGTTAGTTAGCCAGCAACCAGTCAAGCTAACGTTAGCTGGCTCCAGCAGCTTGTCGATGTCGTCGGGAGCATTTAGCCTGCTGGCTACCTAGCTCCACTTCAACCAGCATCCGGAGCTCCAGCAGCTTGTCGATGTGCTAATAGCCTCAGCAACCTAACGTTAGCTGGCTCCAGCAGCTTGTCGATCTGTTGGAGCCAGCTAATGTTAGGTTGCTGAGGCTATTAGCACATCGACAAGCTGCTGGAGCCAGCTACCGTTAGCTGCTGGCTACCTAGCTCCACTTCAACCAGCATCGGGAGCTCCAGCAGCTTGTCGATGTGCTAATAGCCTCAGTAAGCTAACATTAGCTGGCTCCAGCAGCTTGTCGATCTGCTGGAGCCAGCTAACGTTAGGTTGCTGAGGCTATTAGCACATCGACAAGCTGCTGGAGCTCCCGATGCTGGTTGAAGTGGAGCTATGTAGCCAGCAGGCTAAATGCTCCCGACGCTGAACTCAGTGAACTGCCTGCGCCGGTCTGTCTGTCGAAGACCGAGGGAACCACATCGGGCTTCAGCTGATTAGTGGTCTTCTGGACAAACCTCCCACCCCCAACAACATAATCCGAGGCAATGAAGTGTTCGCTGGAGATCTTCATTCCCTGTCCAACAGGCTGATCGCGCCGCCTGAGTGCAGCCAGCCTGAGCCAACGTGCCAACAACACTGTTTTTTTCACTGGTAGTTTGTGGAAATTAACCAACTTTCCTCTTTCTTTCACACGGTAAAATTTGTTTGAACAACCAGGAGCAATACAAAAAGAACCACCGCGGTCCCGTTGTTTGGTAGGCAACATTTGACTGACCCGACAGTCCATGTTTACTATGCAGCTAACTAGCAGTGTATACACCAAACCAACACCGTGACGTCAGCAACAAAATGGCGGCGCACATGTTCATAAATGCTACATAAATGGACATTACAAATCGTTTTTTCTTAGAAACGCCTTATTTTTATAACGTGATTTTTTCTGTGGTTTATCTAAATACTGATGCTATGACTATGTGTTTATCGCTATGCTTCATCTCCCCTTTAAGAAGACTGTGTATGTCTGTTTAACAATGTTGTATTATGGGTTCCATTTTGTGTAAGTGTTGTTTGTCTATAAATGTTAATAAAAATTTAAGTAAAAAAAAAAAAAAAAAAAAAAGACTGACATGACATGACATGACGAGGTCTGATTGGTTAAGAAGACTGTGTAGAGCCATGATGAGGTCTGATTGGTTAAGAAGACTGTGTAGAGCCATGACAAGGTCTGATTGGTTAAGAAGACTGTAGAGCCATTGTATATATTTTTTTGTATTATTTATTTATTAACACAGTTAAACAAAAGTTTAAAAAATGCATAATAAGTTATAACCATATTGTGAAGGAGAAGTTAGAAGCCTAGAGGCTTATCGAGAACTTCCCCTGTTTTGTAAAATCAAACATACAAAAATACAAAAATATACATGTTATAAAATACCAGAATACATTCAAAAGATACGTGTTAATACAAACATACATACACACAGTACATACATGCATATACTGTATACTGCGTACATAATAATACATAACCACCTGCCTACAAACCTACCCACCCACATCACCAAATGCATACCTACATATGACCTATTTATCTATCTACTACTTTTGGATATGAGCATTTTTTTGTAGTTTGTTTTAAAAAATAAGCAGAGATGGAGATTTCCTCAGCATAGGATCAGCTGCATTCCAAAGATTGGTGAGGTCTGCATTCCAAGAACCATGACGAGGTATGATTGGTTAACTCTTTCAGTGCCACGCCTGGTTTTCCGTTTTACCGCTTGAATGCCACCATCGGCGCCAATGTTAACGTTAATATCGCCTAATCTATGTTTTAAATTATGGCTATGTGTCTAATCTGCCCATCGCATTATCAAAGACTATTTTCCAGTCAGTGCTGTGAAGGCAGATTGTTTTTTTTATCGCGTCGTTTCCGTTTCAGAGCAGTTAGAAAAGCCCCCGTTTTGATATAAAAAACAGCTCATTCTGGAGCATTCTATGAAAATCGTCTTTTAGTGGAATATTCCACAACGTTGATATTCGTCTGCCTTTTTATGAATCGTTTTCAAATAAACGCTAGATGATCAATATTATACGTGCACGCAAGCACATTACGGCCGCGCACTGATAATCGCTCCGTTGATTTCCTCACAGACTTTTACAGTGAAACTGAAAGAAGACATTTCACAAAACAGCTTATAACTTCATCAAACTTACTCCGATTATCCTACCACTGATAACATAGAGTCCTTACCTGACATCAGATGGTATCCAATTGGTATATTCCAATTCCTGATCACCATTCGAAAAAATCGATACGTGTATGGATCCAACGCGACACTGTAGATCTCCATGATCCGCGGGGATCTGAGGCTCCAGAATGAACTGTGGTAACCCCGGCTGGATCAGTGAACTGGAAAATGTGGAGTACCGGATTTTTTTCCCCATTCATTTTCATTGAGTCCATTCCAAAATCACTTATGTCATCTGGGAGACGACAGGGGGCGCTTTTTTCCACAGTGATCACCGGCGCAGCTCGGCTATACTCGGGTAGGCTCGGGTGATGCAATAATTTTTCAGATCGCAAAAAAATAATAATAATAATAATTCCGAGAAATCTCGTGAGTGGCACGCAACCACCTATAAAAAAACCAGAGAAATCTCGTGAGTGGCACTGAAAGAGTTAAGAAGACTGCAGTTTGTTGATTTGTTTGTTGCAGTTGTCTGACGTCACGCAGGAGCAAGGCAGCATGAAGCATCTATACAGTAAAGAGTTATTAACACACAATATCTCTTTCTCGCTCTCTCCCTCTATCTATCTCTCCTCTCTCTCTCTCTCCCCCCCCCCTCTCTCTCCCCCCCCCCCCTCTCTCTCTCCCCCCTCTCTCTCTCTCTCTCCCCCCCTCTCCCCCCCCCCCCCCCTGCAGGCAGTACTATGAGATGCTGTACAACACGGCGGACGAGCTCTTGAACCTGGTGGTGGATCAGGGCGTGCGCTACACGGAGCTGGAGTACATCAACGCCCTCTCGCTCCTGCAGCGCAGCCAGACGGGGGTGGGGGACCTGGGCACCCAGAACACACGCCTGCAGAGGCTGAAGGAGATAATCTGTGAGCAGGCGGCCATCAAGCAGGCCACCAAGGACAAGAAGATCACCACGGTGTAGCAGGCGGCCATCAAGCAGGCCACCAAGGACAAGAAGATCACCACGGTGTAGCAGCTGCTGTGTGGGCGGGGGGGTTGGAGTTCAATGAAAATACTTTGGGCTAGATCCACAAAGAATGGATTGCACGGTGCAAGTTGCACCCTTACTTACAATTCATTATGAATTGAAAATGGGGGACCCTGGCCGTGTGGCAATAAAAGGACTTGAACTTGAACTTAAACAAGACTAAAGTCTTTCTCTGGTCTGCATCCCCTTAACAATTGTGTGTATTGAGCCATACTGTATTGTACCCATTCTGCAATCTGTTAATAAAATGTTCATTCAATCAATCAATCTGTAGGGCGGCTGGGTGGCGCAGCGGAGATTGCGCTCGTCACCAATGCAAGAGACTCCGGTCTCGAATCCGGGTGTCAGCATTGCCTCCGGCTTGGGCCGGCCGTCATACTAACTCATTGGCAGAGTCATCGGGTGGAAGTCGATGGGTGGTAATCTGGACGTTGTGGACAGCGACTCCTACAGGTCGGTTGGGGGACGCCTGCACAGCAGAGACAGGAAGTAGCAAGGGTAGTGTGAGCCTCCCACACGTTACACCTCGCCAATGAGAGTCCGCGCTGGCAGGTGAAAAGATGTGACAGGCTGCCTCCTCGTGTACCGGAGGGGACACGTGATGCAAGGCTTCTATCCTCCCTACAACCGACCAGTGGGGGGCATAGTCGAGCAACGTTCAAGATAGGGGAGGGGAGAATTGGAAACACGAAATTGGGATAGGAGAAAAATAGAAAAATAAGGAGAAAAAGTGGATCAAAAAATAATAATCAATCAATCTGCGCTGTGATTGATTGAATGACAATGTTATTAACAGATTGCAGAATGGGTACAATACAGTACGGCTCAATACACACAATTGTTAAGGGGATGCAGACCAGAGAAAGACTTTCATCTTGTTTACATCAGGGTCCCCCATTTTCAAATCATAATGAATTGTAAGTAAGGGTGCAACTTGCACCGTGCAATCCATTCTTTGTGGATCTAGCCCTTTGTGTTCCGTCTGTTATCATGTCTAAATAATGGCCGGTCGGTAAACCGTTGTTATCTGAAGTAAAAGATGTTTCGACTATACTTAGGCAGCAGCACGCCTGACTGAAAATTCAACCTCTTCTTATTAGGCATCGTGCCACAAGTGCAGCGTGTGTAAAATGTTGACGAGGTCATTTTTCTTTGTAGGGTTATTATTTTACTTCGCCGGGTGTTCCCATCTAACTGGGAGTCCCATCTAAACTGGGAGTCCCATCTAAACTGGGAGTCCCATCTAACTGGGAGTCCCATCTAACTGGGAGGCCCATCTAACTGGGAGTCCCATCTAACTGGGAGTCCCATCTAAACTGGGAGTCCCATCTAACTGGGAGTCCCATCTAACTGGGAGTCCCATCTAACTGGGAGTCCCATCTAAACTGGGAGTCCCATCTAACTGGGAGTCCCATCTAACTGGGAGTCCCATCTAACTGGGAATCCCATCTAACTGGGAGTCCCATCTAACTGGGAGTCCCATCTAAACTGGGAGTCCCATCTAACTGGGAGTCCCATCTAAACTGGGAGTCCCATCTAACTGGGAGTCCCATCTAACTGGTGGTCCCATCTAACTGGGAGGCCCATCTAAACTGGGAGTCCCATCTAACTGGGAGTCCCATCTAACTGGGAGTCCCATCTAACTGGGAGTCCCATCTAACTGGGAGTCCCATCTAAACTGGGAGTCCCATCTAACTGGGAGGCCCATCTAAACTGGGAGTCCCATCTAACTGGGAGTCCCATCTAACTGGGAGTCCCATCTAACTGGGAGTCCCATCTAACTGGGAGTCCCATCTAAACTGGGAGTCCCATCTAACTGGGAGGCCCATCTAAACTGGGAGTCCCATCTAAACTGGGAGGCCCATCTAACTGGGAGGCCCATGACAAGTTACTGGATGATAAAGGGAGTAACGGTACAGGATGCTTGCGGACCTGGTTCAGGAAAGTAGAGGAAACATGTAGGTTGGAACAAAATGGACCCTCGTCAATTATTGAGCTTGTCTGGTTTAACCCTTTCACTACCACTCTACCAAGGGGTTAACCCTTTCACTGTGACAATACAGGAGGTTAACCCTTTCACCGCCACAGGACAAAATGTTAACCCTTTCACTACCACACTACAGAAGGTTAACCCTTTTACGACCACACTACAGTGACAGGTTAACCTTCTGTAGTGCAGTAGTGAAAGGTTAACCTTCTGTAGTGCGGTAGTGAAAGGGTTAACCTTCTGTATGGTGGTAGTGAAAGGTTAACCTTCTGTAGTGCGGTAGTGAAAGGTTAACCTTCTGTAGTGTGGCAGTGAAAGTGTTAACCTTCTGTAGGGTGGTAGTGAAAGGGTTAACCTTCTGTAGGGGGGTAGTGAGGTTAACCTTCTGTAGTGCGGTAGTGAAAGGGTTAACCACAGTGGAACCCTGTAGCAGGCAGCTCTACCTGTCTAACCAGGGCACCTTGAAGACTGTTAAACAAGATATCAAGTGCTTCTCAAAGTGGGATCTTACAAAAAGGGTAATGGTTTAATTTCACTAGATGTTTAGCACAATGAGAGACTGACCTTTAAGCAGCAGACGTCTCTTCACCTACGACTACGGCGGTACCAAACGGCGGCGATCTGACACCACCTCAGGCCTGCAAATGGATTCCTAATCTTTATTGATCCAGGTCTGGCGCTGTATCTTCTTCCTGTTTGTATGAAAATGATGAGATTACTTTTTTTTTTTCTTTTTTTTTTTTTTACAATTTGCTACTTTGTAAACATATTTGATTATTATTTCTTGTTCCAATAGACATATGTGCTGTACACACACACACACGCACGCACACACACACACACACACACACACACACACACACACACACACACACACACACACACACACACACACACACACACACACACACACACACACACACACACACACACACAGATAGTGGCTGGTTGTCTTGGACGTCCCTGACATGCAGCCCTCATCTGGTCTCATTTCCCTGTTAGATCTAAACCTCTCAGTTACAGTCTGTCGTCCCCCCCCCCCCCCCCGGTCGTCCTCGTGGCCCCGCGGCCCCCGTCTGCTACAACAGATGCCAGATTAGACCGTCTCTGAACGAGGGCCCGACGCCGTCCCCTTCCGTCCCCAGAGCGCTGTCTCGCGTGCGCGCGGTGGAAAAGTCTGCCTCATCCGTCCTTGTTGTTCATTGTACTTTCTCTCTCTCTCCTCTCTCTCTCTCTGTCTCTCTCTCCCCCCTCTCTCTTTCTCTCTCTCCCTTTTCTCTCTCTCTCTCTCTCTCTCTCTCTCTCTCTCTCTCTCTCTCTCTCTCTCCTCTTTCTCTCTTTCTTTCTCTCTCTCTCTCTCTCTCTCTCTCTCTCTCTCTCTCTCTCTCTCCCCCTCTCTCTTTCTCTCTCTCTCTCTCTCTCCATCTGTGTGTTGCTCTCTATCTCTCTCTATCTATGTCTGTCTCTATCTCTCACTCTCTCTCCATCTCTCTCCCTCTCTCTCTTTCTCTCTATCTATATATCCCCCACTCTCTCTCTCTATCTATCTCTGTCTGTCTCTATCTCTCTTGCTCTCCCTCGAGTCGAGTTCTACCTCCCTACTAGGGGTGGGAATCACCAGAGGCCTCACGATACGATACTATCACGATACTTGAGTCACGATACGATAGTATTGCGATACTAAATATATTGCGATGTGCTGAGTATTGCGATATTAATATTGCGATATATTGCGATTTATTACCTTTTTTCAACTGCAAAGTAAAACTTTGTCAACATGTTTTATCTAATAAAATAAAGTTCAGTCTCACTTCAATCATTTTTATTGCAGAACATGGGATTTTCTCAAGCAGACAGATGTTAACACTGTAATCTGTGTTGCATGTACCTGAAAAACTGAACTGTTTGTATTACAGTCATATTCCAACTTACCTGTGTGTGTGTGTGTGTGTGTGTGTGTGTGTGTGTGTGTGTGTGTGTGTGTGTGTGTGGACTACTGTACTATTACAGGTATTGGAATGAACAATGCAACTTCCTTATACAAAACAAAAATTATTTTTTCTTTCTTTTAATAAATAAATAAATAATTAAATATCGATACTTGGCGTCCCTGTATCGATACAGTATCGCCACGCAAAGTATCGCGATACTGCTACGTATCGATATTTCCCCCACCACTACTCCCTACTATTTTCTGCTCTACCGTCCGCCTCCTACAAGATGGATGTGTGAGAGTCTGCCCGGTAACCCACCTCCTACAAGATGGATGTGTGAGAGTCTGCCCGGTAACCCACCTCCTACAAGATGGATGTGTGAGAGTCTGCCCGGTAACCCACCTCCTACAAGATGGACGTGTGAGAGTCTGCCCGGTAACCCACCTCCTACAAGATGGACGTGTGTGAGAGTCTGCCCGGTAACCCACCTCCTACAAGATGGACGTGTGAGAGTCTGCCCGTGTAACCCACCTCCTACAAGATGGATGTGTGAGTCTGCCCGGTGACCCACCTCCTACAAGATGGATGTGTGAGAGTCTGCCCGGTAACCCACCTCCTACAAGATGGATGTGTGAGAGTCTGCCCGTGTAACCCACCTCCTACAAGATGGATGTGTGAGAGTCTGCCCGTGTAACCCACCTCCTACAAGATGGACGTGTGTAGGCGGCTAGGTGGTGCAGTGGGCAAGGCACTCACCACCAATGCAGGAGACGCTGGGTTCGAGCCCAGCTCTCCGCATTGCATTCAGCTTTGCTGGTCGTTCATACTAATACATTTGGCAGTATTAGGGGGTGGGAAGCTGATGGGTGGGGATCGGACGTTGTGGACAGCGACTCCTACAGGTCGGTTGGTGCGCCTGCGCAGTAGAATCAGGAAGCGACGGGGGCGGCGTCCCTCCAAAGCGCAGACCCCCGACGCTGAAAGATCGCGCTGTGCAGGTGAAAAGATGCGACGGCTGCTACCTCGAGTACCGGAGGGGACTCGTGCAATGTATGGCTTCGTCCACATTACAGCCGGCTTGTGGGAGGCATGGCCAAACAGCGTTCGAGACAGGGGAGGGTAGAATTGGACCATACGAAATTGGGATGGGAGGAAAAATAGAAAATGGGAGAAAAAGTAGATCAAAAAAAAAGATGGGCGTGTGTGAGAGTCTGCCCGGTAACCCACCTCCTACAAGATGGACGTGTGTGAGAGTCTGCCCGTTAACCCGGGGTGAGACCGCTCAGACAGGGTCGCGAATAAAGACCTTTTCTGTTGATTTATGTCGACGGCGCCTTTTTCAATCTCCTCCTAAACCAGAATAGTGTGAATTCCAAATCCACCTTTTTCCAAAACCGCTCGGGTAGAACGGGCTCGGCGACCCCGGCTGGGTTTGACGACGGGGGGGGATTGATTCAGTTGTAAATCACTTCCTCCTCTTCCTCACTTCACGTGCCTGAAAACTTTAATTTGAGCTTTCTTTTTTTTAAAGCGAGCACACAAATCATGTGTGTGTGTCCCCCCCCGCAGCCTCTCTGTGTCTTTAGTTCATTAACTCGGGAGAGAAGTACTTAACGAGGGAACGAGAGGGGAACGGGAGACCTGTCAATACAGAAGGAGGCCCAGCGCCCCCCCCCCAGAAACCTGCGGAACGATCCATCATAGTGACAGGCAGGCCGGGATCGATGGGACCGCCGCTCTGGGCATCGCTCTGGGGGGGGGGGGGGGGGGGGGCGTCTGGAAAATCCAGCCCGTTCAGCTGTTTCGGCTCGCGACACGTTTTCCTTAATATTTTGGAGCGAGAAACTCTGCGGCGGAGGAGGAGCGGCCGCAGACAGACGTCACGCGGCCGGACGGGTCAGAGACAGCGTACCGTGAACGCGGGGTGAGGGCGCGGGGGGGAATGCAAGCTTTCAGATCGCAGCACCGTACATAACCCCTGTGCGTACATGCATGTAATCAATGCGTTTCAAAGGATGGAATTCCATCACTTGAGCTGGACACACGCAATTATAAATGTACTTCACCTGTTGTATTGATTTCGCCCCCTGCCCTGCTACATGTATGACTGAATCCATCTTCTGATCGGGAATCTATTTAGCAAAGGTTTCTTTTTTTTGTGCTTTTTTTTGCTTTATGGACATGTATATTTTGCACACATGAGTGTAATTCTGATGATTTTTTCCACATAAGTATGTATCTTGTACACTGTATACTGTACGTGCCTGCGTGGCTTCCGTAGAGGGTGAAGATTCCTCCATTACGTGCCCGCGTGGCTTACGTAGAGGGTGAAGATTCCTCCATTACGTGTCGAGCTTCACCCTGAATGCATCAGTCACCCTGCGCTGAATAAAGGGCGGCTGATTTGCCAATGTGTTCACTAATCTTTCTGAAATAATAAACAATTCAAATCCTGTCTCGTCTGACTCCCTGAGCGTGTGTTATTACAACCGCCAATCAATCTCTTTCTTTTTTTTATCTTGCGGGCAGTGGCGGCTGGTGAATTCTTCTCCAGGGGGGGCGCTATACCAAACATTTTGCAAACATGTACCGAGGCACGCATTGGCGAAACCACACACTGAGTATAGCCTACTGTGCACGTCAGAGCTTCGGCGAAACCACAAGGTACGAATATTTAAGTAGGTAGAGTACAACTCACCATTGCCATCAATCAATATATGATCGCAGCCACATCTCTCTCTCTCTCTCTCGCCCGTATTCAGATCCGTCCAATAATAATCACAGATGTATATCTTGTCATTTTAAACAGGTTACCATTATATTGTCCCGGGTGATTATGCCCCCCTGCGGCTAAATTAATTAGTATCCCCCTCTATCTCTCTCTTTCTCTCTCTCTCACACACACACACACAGCATGACGTGGAATCCCAGCTATCGTTACAAGACTTACTTACCATCACAAGAGTTGAATGGGGCGAGATATTCAGCTGTCCAGTCCACAACAAGCCATAATCCACTTTTTTTTTTAATCCACTCAAAAAGAAACTCCAGTAAAGTTACAGTCCATACCGTTAGCTGGTAGCTAACGGTAGCTGGTAGCTGCATCCAGCTAGCCATGTAGCTTCTTGTTAGCCACCACAAGTAGAAAACGACAGAGTATATCCTTCTTCTGTCTGTTGAGTGTTTCTGAACTGAGGAGATATCAGGCTGATGAGGTAGAAACACTTTCACTCCAGTGTTCATCTCTCAGAAGGTATTGTTTTGAGGGATTTACCTGCATTCGAGGTTGTAATGTTGTAAAGCTAAGCTAATTATAAATCGAAAATGAAAATACTCCTTGAAACCGAAACCATGTCAACTGGTGACGAGTGAACACACAGAGTGTGGAGGCGTGAGCACAGAGTGCGTGACTGCTTGCTTGGAGCGCCCGAAACCGCGACCCCCCCAGATCTATTTATGACCATTGATAGGCTAAAATGTATTTACTAGATTCATTACGATTGGCCGCTTGCGCGCAGTGACGCCTACTCACTGCGTTTTGTCTAGCGCCCCGGATTTGGAGGTAGTTTATATAGACTGACGTCAATCACAAATGCGGGGGAGGAGATTAGAATAGCATGCAAAAAACAATGATTTATACTATATTTATTGCTATATTAACGTTATTGTGCATTTTAATAGTAATTATTATTCATTTTAAACATGTTTAGTTTATTTTTAGGGCTTCAAGCCTTCAAAATATCTAAAATAAAAAAACAAGTTCTTCTTCTCCTACTCTCTCATTGCTCTCAACCAGGGGGGGCGGCGCCCCAGCGCCCCTAGTGGCGAGCCGCCACTGCTTGCGTGATTAGAAATGCAAGAAATTTCAAGTCTTAATAAATCTCAGCTAAAACGAATATCGGAATTAGAAACCATGCTGTCTACCTTGGACCTATCTCAACAGAGGCATTACTCTCAGCAGTCTGCCGCTACACTAGCCAATGTTAAGAGTGAACTAAATTATCTTATCAGGAAAAGAGCCAAATCCTCCATCCATAAAGGTAGAGTAAATCAATACTTTCATGGTAGTCGACCGAGTCAAATACTGGCCAACAAACTACGCAATAGTGATCTTGTAGGAAATATTACTACTGTTACATCAGAAAATGGTGAGCTGCTTACAGATCCAAAATTAATCAATACAAGATTTGCTAAATTTTATAATGATTTATATACTACGGAAGGCGAGCGCTCCTCTGAAGAGATTGAATCTTTTTTAAGTGGCCTTAACCTCTCTGTTTTGTCACCAGTTGAATCAAGTTTAATGGGTGCTCCTATATCATTACAAGAACTCAAAACATCTCTGGAAACTATGAATAAAGGCAAGTCTCCAGGGTGGGATGGCATTCCCCCTGAATTTTATTTGCGGTTCTAGGACGTTTTAGGCCCACTACTACTTGAAATGATTAATATATCTGTTACAAAGGATCAGATTAAACCGAATATATATATTTATTTATTGATATATATTGCATGGTATTTGTATGTCGTTTGATATCCCCTGTATATTCCTTGTACATATACACGGAATATCCCTTTAGCCCAGACCATAATAGTTCATTCTCCTATTGGACAGCGGTCCACCGGCGCCAGGGACCGGCCTCCGGAGTCAGGTTCAAAGTCACCGTCAAGACGTGTCTGGACATGCCCGGCCTTGCCCAGGGATACGCGACAGAAATGAGATTGGAACTAGTTTGTTCACCGTGCGTATAAATACGGCGCAGGTGAATATAGAAGCCCCTTACCCTTCTTAGCCTTAGTATGTTACCAATAAGTTGAAGCCTCATCCACGATACAACGTGCGGTGAAGTATGGCTTGTTTGGCCCCAGAATAGAGCATTGAGACCGCGTGCGAATTAATAACTGAATTGTCAGAGTTTGGCGCTATACCGTCGAGTGCGACATATTTCTATTAAGTCAATAATAGTCTATTTGTGTATAGTGTATCGTGCGGCTAAAGTTCTACAGTGACCAGCATCTCCAACGCTTCCTCGTATTAGCTAGAGTTCTTATCCAGGCTGGGCTGACCACATGGCGCTTTCACCCGAGGAGACCTAGACGAGAACCGTATGGACATGTACACTGGATTAATCTACCCGACGACTACATAGCCCTTTGCGGCTGGAATATATTTGCTTTGGTCCTGTGATTTATGGAGCGGATAATCGCCGACGCCTGCACGTGTTGGATTTACCCCGCGAGGAGTCAAGTCGAGTCGGCGCCTCAGAGAGCCTGAGGCCGACTAGCTTTCTTCACTGTGGAGCTACAGTCTACAGTCTACGGAGAACCAAGCTGTATTCGTCTGTGGATCAAGAGGCTACTGCACCGGCTTCTGTACCTGAAGTCTCCTTAGTCATCGTTGACCAGACGTTCTACTACCGACAGATCTTCTACCCCTGCTGGCTTACAACCAGGGGGAACCCCCTTCCAGTATCTCCCGCTATATTACTAGTGTACCATAGATATAATTCCCTAAGATTCAGGTTGTATAATTACCTCCTGCGTAACCAGAGAATGGACATTCATTATTGATTTGCCTACGCATATTCCTTTGCCTTACAAGTGCATTCAAAGAATAATGTAAAGTATCCTATGTACCTTTTGCTCCATTAAATACTTGATTATACCTTTGTTTGGAACCGATTTCATTGTGGGAAGTGTTCATCATATTCATATATCGTGTACTGTATGGCCAGTAATTAAAGTACATAAAGCGGTAGTGGTTTAATGATACCATACTTATCAATACAGTCAGGGAATTGTACCCCTCAGTTACAATATCCATATCTAAAGGCTCCTTAGGGAGAGACGTGAGTATGTCCCTAATCTCTCTTTTATTAAAAAAAGGTAAAAATCCAAACCAGTGTTCTAATTGGCGCCCTATTTCTTTAATTAATACAGATGCCAAACTATTTTCTAAAGTATTATCTTGCCGTCTTGAAAAGTTTTTACCTAAACTGATTCACCCAGATCAAAGTGGTTTTGTTAAAAAAAGACTTTCGTCTGATAATTTGTGACATCTCCTTCACATTGTCAACTCCGCCTCTCATGCTAAAGTGTCGTCAGCTGTTCTCTCTGTTGATGCAGAAAAGGCCTTTGACCGTCTGGAGTGGACCCATCTTTGGGCTGTACTGAAACATATGGGACTAGGTCAAAATTTTATAAATATGGTAAAAATAATATTTTTTAATCCATCAGCCAGTGTTATTGTTGACAGAATTGGCTATGGGGCGACAATAATATATACAAGAGGCATGGTTTCTATCTTTGGCCTTGCTCTGCTGGCAGCGGTTTATTCATTCACATTGATTCATAACACAGCAGCTCATGTGGTCTCCTCTCCGGGAGAGGCAGATGTGGGAAGAAGATAGAGAGGGAGGGAACCAAGGCTTAAATACTCCCAACCTGGTGTAGACAGTAGAAGCTCCGCCTATAGCGCCCTCCAGTGGACACAGATATATATGCAGTCATGGGAGCAGTAGAGGACAGTTACAGTTAGTTACAACCATACATACAACCTCTAGATCAGGGGTAGGCAACCCTAGGCACGCGGGGGCATTTTCATAGGCACGGGGCAGCATAAAAAAAGAAAAAAACATTATAATAATTTAATTTTTTTGCTTTGAATTATTATAGTGAAATATTTTGCACTGTTGTCGCATTTATCTTGTTGAAATCCTCCCACAGGTTATTTTTACTACCACATATTTAATTGAGACCATTTATTTGTTTATTATTTCAATTTAGCTGGAAATACATTGCTACATCATTCAGTAACATTTGCAGAGCCTTATAACAAAAACATTATTACGGTCACCATTGTGACCAGTGGGATTAATCAACAAATGTTATTATTTATTTTTCTATTTCATTGAACATTGCACATGTTAAAAGCCATTTTCTTTACTCAAAATGTGAGTATTACCAAGTCAACTTGTGTTCTTAAAACAATGACAATAAATTGGGCGGCTACGTGGCGTAGTGGGCAAGGCGCTCGCCACGAATGCGGAGACGCTGGGCTCGCCTGTTCGAGCCCAGCGCTCCACATTGCTTTCAGTTTAGCTGGTCGTTCATACTAATACACATTGGCCGTATTAGGGGGTGGGAAACTGATGGGTGGGGATCGGGCGTTGTGGACAGCGACTCCTACAGGTCGGTTGGTGCGCCTGCGCAGTAGAATCAGGAAGTGTCGGGGGCAGCGTGAGCCTCCCACGCGTTACTCCTCGACACTGAGAGATCGAGCTGCGCAGGTGATTACCTCAAGTACCGGAGGGGACTTGTGCTATGTATGACTTAGTCCACATTGCAGCCGGCTTGTGGGAGGCAAGAAACAGCGTTCGTGACAGGGGAGGGTTGAATTGGATGATACGAAATTGGGATGGGAGAAAATATATAGAAAAATGGGAGAAAAAGTGGACAAAAAAAAACAACAATGACAATAAACATAGTTTTATTAGGTTGAAATAATGTGGTTGTGTACTTATTTTTCTGTTAACTTATTATGGATTGAAAACTGAACCTTAATGCGCAGTAACTGAACTCAATATTTTTAAGTTCTGGTAACTTATTATTATAATTTTTTTTACAGTGTAGTCTTGCGATCAATCAAAACTATACACAATATACCTCACATTCACCCTCCATTCACATCCTGGTGTTCTCCTGGTGTTCTCCATTAGGCCTGTAGGTGGAGCTATGACAGCACACGTACAGTACACACACCGATGGTGTGTGATGTGTCCAAAAATGAATGGGCAAATGTGAGTGAAATGGTCGCACTGTATGCAGCTGTTTGTCTGCATTGCATCCCCCCCCCCCAACTCAGATTTAGGGTTGATACAACCATCATAATAATATTGTTAATAATAACAATAACAATAATGATGTAATAATGTAAAAATTATCATTAAAAATACCTGATTATGGGCAGCTACGTGGCGTAGTGGGCAAGGCGCTCGCCACGAAATGCTGGAGACGCTGGGCTTGCCTGTTCGAGCCCAGCGCTCCACATTTGCTTTCAGTTTAGCTGGTCGTCCGTACTAATACACATTGGCCGTATTAGGGGGTGGGAAACTGATGGGTGGGGATCAGGCGTTGTGGACAGCGACTCCTACAGGTCAGTTGGTGCGCCTGCGCAGTAGAATCAGGAAGTGTCGGGGGCAGCGTGAGCCTCCCACGCGTTACTCCTCGCCACTGAGAGATCGAGCTGCGCAGGTGAAAAGATGCGACTGCTGTTACCTCAAGTACCGGAGGGGACTTGTGCTATGTATGACTTAGTCCACATTGCAGCCGGCTTGTGGGAGGCAAGAAACAGCGTCCGTGACAGGGGAGGGTTGAATTGGATGATAAAAAATTTGGATGGGAGAAAATATAGAAAATGGGAGAAAAAGTGGATTAAAAAAGAAAAAAAAAAAAGACCTGATTATGAGAAGAAAAAAATTACGATGCATGGAATATTGTTGAGGCACACTAGTTACAACTATATTTCAGGCACTCCATGTCAAAAAGGTTGCTGACCCCTGCTCTAGATTCAACAGTTATAACCGGAAATATTAGTTCTCCTCCTTTCAAAATCACTCGTGGAAGTAGGCAAGGGTATCCGATTTCTGCAAGCTTGTTTATTGTATCCCTTGAACCTTTAGCCCAAGCTATACGGCAATCAGAAAACATTGAGCCAATCTCTGTAAATTCTACTGATCATCATATTTCGCTCTATGCGGATGACATCTTGTTATATATGGAGAATGTATCTCAGTCCCTCTCAAGCCTCCTGCAAATTTTTTAAAAATTCAGTTCAATTTCAAGTTATAAAATAAACTGGACCAAATCAGCACTAATGTACCTAAGAACCACTCCTAACTCTGTGCTTGACCATGAGATCCCGGTTGTAACCCATTTTAAATATCTTGGTATTGATATATTTCCTTCAATTGAAAAAATTGTGTCTGTAAACTACAATAGAACCATTAGGTCAATCATAGACTATCTCAATCGATGGTGTAATATACCTGTCTCCCTTTCCGGAAGTCTCTATTATCAAAATCAACATATTACCTCGAGTAAACTTCTGTAGTTCCATGGTTCCTATTGCCCCACCTGTTGCTCATTGGGAAAATTTACATAGAGCAGTCTCAAAATGTATATGGCGAGACAAGCGAGCTCGGGTTAAATTTACTACCTTACAAAATGAGCGGCAATCTGGCGGTTTAACTGTACCCAATTTTAAGTTATATTTTCAAGCGTTATCATTTCGTCCTCTCTTGAGTTGGTTTAATTTAAATTCTAAGGCCCCCTGGCTTAATATTGAAAAACATATTGTGGCACCGATTCGTTTACAAGACATTGTCTTCACAGATATTTCACTAAAGCAGTGTAGATTACGTTATGGTCCGATAATAGCGCATGCCATATCTTTATGGGGCAAATATGAAAAGTTACTTAAATGGGATACTAAGTGGCATGAACAGACTCCCTTATTCCATAACCCTTTATTGCTTAGCGGAGGCCGCTGTTTTGTAGCTCAATCATGGTCCAATTGTGGCATTCATATACTTGCCGATGTTATGGAGGACAATGGTTTAAGATCATTCTCAGATCTGAAAGAGTCATATAACTTACCTGGCACCTCCTTTTTTTAATATTTACAGCTCCGTTCGGCTATGCGAGCCTATGGAGTTCCATGGACCAAACCAACTACTCATCCCTTAGTTACTTTCTTTAAAAAAAAACTGCAGGTCTGTCCAAAGGTCAAGTTTCTATCATTTATAAAGATCTATCACAAAGATGTACTTCGTTAATACCTGTTATCCAATCGTGGAGCACAGAATTAGGATTAGAACACCATCAATCTATCAATTGGACCAGAGTTTGGGGAAATATTATTATGGCATCACGAAGCCCAAATCATCAGCAGATTAATTTCAATTTTGTCCATAAAACATATTTAACCCCCCAGAAAGCTTATAGAATGAGACGTGCTATTTCACCAAACTGTACACTTTGTTCTCTAAATACTACTGGTACTTTTACACATATGATGTGGGAATGCCCCACAGTCAAGTTTCTGGGAACAGATAACTAATTATCTATTTAAAGTATTACAAAAACATATTCCCTGTTGTCCCAAATTATTGCTCCTTAATGATGATGATTCTTTAGCTTTAAGTATTGTTCAGAGATGATTTTGGCTGGCAGGAAGTACCGCTGCAAAAAGAAAATGCCACTGCGATGGCAAGCTCCACATTCTCTGCCCTTTAATCACTGGAAACAGTTATTAGCTGATGTTGTAACAATGGAGCTTTCTACAGCTAGATTAAATGGTGCAAACTATCAAACAATAGATAGCTGGAACCATATTCTCTATCAAGTTAGGACCTCTACTATATAAATAGCATGACATAACTAATTATATCTGTATAATTCCCTTAATTTTTTTGGTCTTTGTTGAAATCTTTGCTCAATTCTTTTTCTTTTCAGGCCTATGACGGGGTGGGTTGGGGGGGATTATTATTATTATTTTTTGTCAACGGTGGTTGGTGCAGGGGTTTGGAGGTAGGATTTTTTATTTTAAATGAGGCAAGGGGCAAGCCAATGCTTGTAGTTGACAAATAATTAAAATTATGTTTTATGTGCATTGTATGCCTGTACCTGTGCCTTTCATCCAAAAATGAAATACAAATATATGAAAGAAAAATATGCAAGACCTATTTTCCATTATTGTTCCATCTCCCGTTGGAAGAGCAGGACGAGTGGCACAGAATAAACCCTGTCACAGGACACCAGACTGTACATGCATGTTGTATGTTCTGTAGATACATACATACATGTTGTACGTACTGTAGATACATGTACATGTTGTACTGTAGATATTCCCACTGTTCTTACTCTGACAGCAGTTGAGCTTATCGGATGATGTTGTGTGAAAAGACACGGATCCAAAACCAACACCTGAGGAATTTTAAATGTGTTGCAGGACGTTTTCTTGGCGATGTAGCGCTTGAGGGAATCTAGTGGAATAAGATTAAATAAACACAGACAAGGGAAAGGCATTCCTTTCTGTACCATTGCAGTGCAGTGAAAGCTTGTTTCACACGTGGCAGAATGTTCTCGGATCTCGACGAGCCCCATACTGTCGAGTGTTCTGTGTAACTTGTGTTAGAATGGAATCTAAATATCTTATTTTCTATTTAACCTTTATTTAACCAGGCAGGCCAATTAAAAGAACACGGGAACATTTTGGGAAATTAGCTTATCGTCTTCCCCAGAGAGAGAGACGAGAAGATAGATACCAGTTTCCTCTCTGTGCATTCAGTAGAAAGCTATCTGGCTGCACGTTAGCCTAGCTTAGCACAATGAATGCAAGCGGACAGTGCCGGTTAGCCTAGGCATTGTCCAACTAACACCTCTCCCGAAGGCTAACCGGCACTGTCCGCTTACATTCATTGTGCTAAGCTAGGCTAACGTGCAGCCAGATGGCTTTCTACTGAACGCACAGAGAGGAAACTTCTTGTCTCTCTCTGGAGAAGACGGTAAGCTAATTTACCAAAATGTTGGTGTGTTCCTTTAAGGACAAATTCTTATTCACAATGACGGCCTAGCGAGAGGACAAAAGGACCTCTCGAAGGGTAACAGGGAAAATAAAATAGAAAAAAGACAGACGATACATACATCACAGAATAATTAAAACACACATCAAACAAACAACCAAATAAAATGGTTGGAGGGGAGCTCCAGTAGCTCACCACGTACCGCGAGTGCTATTTCAGCGCCGTGGACAACCGTGCTCGTCACGGATCTGGGGCTGAGCGCGTTCGAATCCCGGACGGCAGCCGTGCCTTTCCCAGAGTGTCTTCCCCCCCATCTGAACCCTTTCAGCCTGCTTCTGTCGGTCGAACTTGACCAAGTATGAATGCGATGAAAAAGCGATAAACGCTAAAAGAACCAGCTGACTGGTCAAAGTTTAAAAAAAAAATAAAATGGTTGGTATGTAATACCATTTATACAACGGCATGCAAATTTCTCTATTCTGATTGGCTGAAACAGTCCATTTACACGTATGTATCCTTCATAATCCACGCTCCTGGTCCCAGGACCCGCCCACCACCGAATCACATCACTCCGCCGGATCACTCCGTCGGAAAAAACAAGATGGCGGACAATAATCTTTAACAAATGGATATGTTGATAGCGTCATAACGACTAAATATAAAGCGATTCTGTCAAGGGGAACGTGTTAGTATTTTAAACAATGTTGGATGATGTAATTGATGGGTCTTGACTCAATCTAGAACAAAAGAAAAATCGCGGATTGATTGATAGATTAATTGATTGATTTAAATTTCTTCCTTCCTACTTTCTTGCAGCGTTCTCTCTCACACTGTCCGACGCTGGCGTACCCACAAACACACACACACACATACACACACACACACACACACACACACACACACACACACACACATACACACACGCACACACACACTGTGACACACACACACACACACACACACACGCACACACACACACACACACTCCTGTCTGCAACAGCAGGGGAGTCAGACTGAGAGAGAAGCAGCGCTGTTTTAAGTGAGCATGGTCTATTGAATTGATTGATTGGTTGATTGCTAATTTTATTACTGTACCCCTGGTTTCCAACTGGTTAAGTTTAGGCTAAAAGAAATAAATAAAAAAAATAGGGCGAAGAAAACGTTTTTTTCCTATAGGGCAAAGAAAACGTTTTAATAAATTTTCAATCAATCATTCCAATAATACACAGTTGGATGTGTTAGTTGGTTGGATGCACTTCAAGCTGCTTCCACATGAGGCAACTTCTCTCAATCATTCCAATAATACACAGTTGGATGTGTTAGTTTGGTTGGATGCACTTCAAGCTGCTTCCACATGGAGTTGTGGGAACTACTTTTTCTGGCGGATGGTTTTTTCAATAAATCTTCGATTAATGTGTGTTTATTGTATAGAAATAAGGTTGGATGAATCTGGCAGTTGTATAAAAGCTTTACACCACGTGCAGTCGTGATTTGTGACCAATAAACCATGCCTAGGGGGGTCTAACGACCCTCGGCTGCGCCTCGGGCCTAACAACCACCCCTAGGCATGGTTTATTGGTCACAAACCACTCCTGCGTGTGATGTAATGCTTAAGTAATGCATAGCCTTCAGCGTGGCGTCCCCTACCCTCTGGAACTCTCTCCCCCCCCCGAAATCCGCAACGCCCCAACCCTGGACACCTTCAAATCCGCTCTAAAAATACACCTCTTCACCAAGGCTTTCCCCATCAGTTAGTTTTAGATTAAATTAGGTCCATTATCCCCTACTTTCCCTCATCCCCTCTCCCCTCCCCCCCTATTTTCCTTGCCCTATTTTTTGTCCTGATTGTAAAGCGACCTTGGGTTCTATGAAAGGCGCTATATAAATTTGATCTATTATTATTATTTATTATTATGAAGCAGAACAGACAAATTACAGTTAAAAGGCTGGGTGACAGTTGCAGGTGTGTGTAAACAACTCTGAGATGAAATAGACTGTCAGGTTTTAAAACTGTGTGGGGGTCCCAGGCCTGGAACTGCGCCCTGAGAGGGAGGTTTGCCCTGAGAGGGAGATTCGAAGGGTCAAAGTGGGTATCAAACAGAAAGGAAGACTGTCGGGTTTTAAACCGTGGATATCAAACAGGGAATAAAGTGGCTAAAGACGGTTTCAAACTGTTAAACAGTAATTCAGCATTATTTTATTCTGTTAAATGTGTTAAGAGCGATACACTGCTCTGTTGTGCCACCTAGACTAATTACATCAACACTGTGAAGAATAGTCTTTCACCCATGGGTGTAAACTAATGGGGATCCATAAAATAAACAAATAAACTGACTATTGTACTGTAAATGAGGGCTAATCTATTTGATTGCACCACACTATTGCATCATTTTAATAGTCTATTCTATTTGACTAACTATTTTATTGCATTGCACTATTTTACTCTGTCTATTCTATTTTATTCTTTTTATTATTGACTATTTTGAAGCTGCCATAGAATCAAACTATAAACAAGGTGACATATTGGGATGTTGGATCCTAATGTGAAAAACGACATGATTTTTATATGTATTGTGACTGTCTTTTTGCTGCTGTGAAGCTAGCAATTATTGTATGAAAGGTGCTATACAAATAAAGTGTATTATTATAATATAAGATATTCCTTTACTGATCCCTTGGGGAAATGCAGGCATCATAGCAGCATCAAGGAGGGGGTACAGGTATGGGCAGGGTAATAGTAGAAAGACATAAATACAGCCAATCAAAAATATTGTACAATAGAGTCCTTAAAAGTAGTGAGGGGAATCAATCTAGGTGTGAATTAATGAATGAATGAAAAAGTAAATTTTTGAACATGTATTCTCCATATTCCTCCAAACACATCACAATATCAAGCTCCATCATACATAACAATCATAATGAAAAAGAAATTAAGCAAAAAAGTCAAGAGCAATGTACAGTAGTTAGTTTGTTGACATGTTCAAAAAAGGAGTAGAGGGAAGCTAAGCTTATTGATCCCTACCCCCTACATTTACATTTATTTTTCTACCATTAAATCTTACTTGATTTAACATAATTTAATAATAATTTAGTATAATACATGTAGAAGACAGACCTAAACCCAACTGTGCTTTGTTTGCCGTGCTGGCAGAGCCATAGATTAATAATATACTAGTCAACTACAGGCCCCACAATGCCTTTCACCGACCCGTCGTCGCCTAGCAACACTATAGGGACGCTTCAAGCATAATGGCTGATTGATTGATTGAAAAGTTTATTAACAGATTGCAGAATGGGTACAGTACAGTACAGCTCAATACATACAATTGTTAAGAGGATGCAGACCAGAGAAAGACTTTCGTCTTGTTTACATCAGGGTCCCCCATTTTCAATTCATCATAACATATATGACACACACGACATACAGATCATAGACAGTACTGCTACATCTATACATTTATGACATACCAGATTTGCAAATACAGTACTGTTTGTGATACAAAAAGTGTCCAGAAAAGAGTGTATATTGTCACCCCCCCCGGTCTTATTGGACCGGCCATCGGACTTTCAACACCACTCATGAACAATACCCTATTGCATTTGTGCCTGTCTATGTTTATTAATTTGGTCTCTGTCATACTCACTAATCTGTTGTCTGTGTATCTGCTGTCTGTGTTGTGCCCCATTGTCTAGTCTAGTGATGTCTCCCCTGTGTCTGTATCTGTGTTATTTAGTGTCGTCATGTTTCAGTATTTTACCCCAGGTTGTTCTGTCTTTTCCACGCAGCTGTGTCTTGTTCCCAATCACCCTCATGTGTCAATTAGTCTGTGTATATTAGTGTTGTCTGCCCTGCCTTCCTGTGCTGGATCATTGTTCATGTTACCCTCGTCCTGTGTGCTGTCAACCTTATGTTTCTCCGTATTCCCAGTGAGTCAGTTTTGTATTGTTTGCCACGTTAAGTAAAGTGCTTACTTTCATCCACGACTCGTGCTTCATCTCTATTTCATCCTCCACTACCTCTCCTCGTGTTAAGTCTGCATTCCGGGTTCTACTCATCTCTACCACCGACATGCCAACGAAACGTTCCAGGAATCGTAACAGTATATACATTTGATGTAGAAACTGTACATTGGAGGAGGTTGAGTAGGTGGGGTGGGGGGGGGGGGTTGGGTAGGGGGTGGGTGGGGGACACTGTACACTGGAATACTGACAAAGCCATACTTGGTAATTTACTGTACAACTGGGTTAGGACATTTGTAGGGGCCAGTTTCGAATTGCAGTCTCCCGTAGGTGTTCTTTGAGAGTGTTTTTGAAAGTGGGTAGTGATTCACATTCCTTTACAGCTTTGGGTAGGGCATTCCACATTGATGTGGCATAATTACAAAACGTGTTTAGTCCCTTGTTTGAGCCGAATCTGGGTTTAACATGATTTGTGGAGCTCCCTCTGGTGTTGTGATCGTGGTATTCACTGACCTTTGGGAAGTATTTTGACATGTACATGGGTACCTTCATTTTCAATTCATCATAACATATAATGACATACATGACATACAGATAGACAGTATTCAGTATACCTTCACACTCTTATCTTATGCAACTCATATTCACTCCACAAACTGAAATATACATACATTGTTGAATGAACAGCCTGTTTCTTGAAGTTAGACTCTCCAGCCAGCAATATTATACATTATTACACATGACTATTCTATGCAAGTAGGCTATGTCTAAGCTATTTTACAATATTATACATGAACTATGTGCAATTATGCATAATACTACATAAGACACTATATGTCGGTATGTCAGGTGGTCTTGTGGTCAAAGTTATGTCTGTGGAATCATATTTATTTTACATTTTTTGGACTGTATGGTGTTCTTGTTTTGTTCTTGACTCATTTACTTGTCATAATAGAACATTCTAGAACCGGTTTGAGTGGTAGGATATAGAGTAGTCAATAGTAATGATCATGTGCATAATCCATCTAGATCCACACTCTATTTCAGTAGGTGGCGGTAATCCAACCGCCAATAAAAACCAGAAGTAGAGTAGTAGGACTTTGTAGACATTTGTGACAGCACAGTATGATGTCATAATCAAACATTCTAGAACATTTGTGATGTCACAGTATGTCATAATCAAACATTATAGAACATTTGTGATGTCACAGTATGATGTTATAATCAAACATTCTAGAACATTTGTGATGTCACAGTATGATGTCATAATCAAACATTCTAGAACATGTCATTTGCGTATCTATTCAACAATTCTCTCAGAAGATCTCATTGTGCATCTTGAAACAGTACTGAACAGTACTGAACAGATAGACTAAACAACATAGATTGAAGCCTGCATTTCTCAACCAAGGTGCCTTGCCTACCGTTTTGCTGTGGAAAGAGACAATACAGAGACAATACAGACCCTCTCCCTTTGGCAGGCGGTGCACAGGCATCACCCACACTTTCACAATGTCCCCTCGCGGAATTGTCTAGTTATTATTATAATATAATTATTCCTTTATTGATCCCTTGGGGAAATGCAGGCATCATAGCACCATGGGGGAGGGGGGGTACAGGTATGGGCAGGGTAATAGTAGAAAGACATAAATACAGCCAATAAACAATATTGTACAATAGAGTCCTTAAAAGTAGTGAGGGGGATCACTCTGGGTGTGAACATGTAGAAGACAGACCAAAACCCAACCATTGTTATTTGCTGCTGGCAGAGCCATAGATTAATAATAATATACTAGTCAAGTACAGGCCCCACAATGCCTTTCACCGACACACTTCGTCGCCTAGCAACACTATGGACGCTTCAAGCATAATGGCTAACCGGTAGCTTCACTATAGCATCGCAGTTAAAGCGAACGTTAAACGTTACGGGTTTCGGTTTGTCTTTTCACTCTAAGTTAGTGAGTTAGTGTGTATTTATTATATATCATGACGTCCTCCACCGCGACGTGTTCGCTGCTGCGGGAGATTTTACAAGAGACCCCACCACGCTGTGGGTCTCCATCGCCGACCTGCGGCCAGTCCCCCCGGGACCACGCTCCTCTCCCTGCAGACGACACACCTGATGCTCCTCTCCCTGCAGACGACACACCTGATGCTCCTCTCCCTGCAGAAGACACACCTGATGCTCCTCTCCCTGCAGACGACTCAGACTCAACTGGCGAGGAAGAGAAGCAAACGACGGGAATGGAGGTAGAGGCGAATGGATGTTTATGAGTTCAATTTATGATGAATTGAAAATGGCTGGGGGACCCTGATGTAAACGAGACGAACGTCTTTCTCTGCTCTGCATCCCCTTAACAATTGTGTGTAATGAGCCGTACTGTATATTGTACCCATTCTGCAATCTGTTAATAACATTTTCAATCAATCAATGGAGAATTTTAAATGTGTGACGACGGTGTGTGAAATAATGTAACCTCTATCATGTTTCCATTCCCTGCTCGCTGTGTTCTTCTCCATGCAACAGGTAAAGCAGGTCACCCTGTACAAGAGGTCTGAACAGCAGCAGCATGGCAAGGTTGCTATCTTTTAAAACTGAACGGAGCCTGTGTGTGTTAGATTGGATTAGATTCAAACGTATTGTCACATTCACAAGTACAGACAGTACAACAACAAAAATAAGTCTGGCATCCAACCAGAGTGCAAATGTAACAGTAAAGTACAGTAGTAATATACCATGTAGGCCTACAGGTGATTAAATTGAGTATACAATATATAAATGAGTAATAGTGTTTCTTTATTATTAATTGTAATACAGAATACAGAAGTGTAGTGCTAATCAGATGCACAGAGTTGTAGTATTAATATGTACAGTAATACAGATATAAAGACACTATGGTAGTAGTAAGTTATACTGGCCAGCAGTGTAACTAGTAAGAGTATAGGTAAGGGATATCTACTACAGATATAGATATATAATGTGTGTGCGAGAGAGAACTTGATGTTGTGCTTTGCTGCTAACTAATTTGACACAATACAAACACGCTGTCTTGAACATGCCTCATCCTTTTGGTACAATATGTACAGCTTGGATAAAGGACTAGGGCTGGGTACTTTAAAATGTTCCATACCAGTGCCAGTAACGATACCTGGTATTCGATACCTACACCAAAATGTTATTTTTATCGATACCTTACTTTGCTGAGATGTGTACGCTGTGTGGGATTGTTATATCTTGGAACAAGCATGCTTATTGGCTCATGGACACTAATAAGATTTTATATAAGACTATTTTAGTTCTCGAAATTTCAGCATTTTTCAATCCTTGATAGTGTTGACGCAATTTGATGGATACCATGAAAGATACCCAGCCCTATAGCCGGGACTGCCCTCCACTGGAGACATTCTAAGTCGACTAATAGTCATAGGACCTTGTTGACTAATCGACTAGGCCTACTTGATATAATAGACACATCTCTAAAATGGTCTGTCCCCACATGCAGTCATGATGAAGGAGCTCTTAAATCTAGTGCTTACTTCACTTATCATTCTGCATGGAAATGCAAACAATAAGGCTAATCCACTAACAGTGTTGGTCGACTATAAACCAAACCAAAGAGAGGGCAGCCCTGAGGCCTAAAGTATACACAATACGTCTAGTGTACTTCATATATATACAATACATATATACAAACACCAGGCTGATCCTTTTTGTAGAAGCAGAAGATTGGTGTTTTGACCGTGGATGTGATATCAAGGAGCTTGCAGAGTCCCGGAAACTCTGCACTACGCAACGTCAGCCATCTTTCTATTCCTGTAAGAGACACACACACACGCACACACACACACACACGCACACACACGCACACACACACACACACACACACACACACACACACACACACACACACACACACACACACACACACACACACACACACACACACATACACACACACACATACACACACACACACACACACACACACACACACACACACTAGGGCTGGCCAAAAATGTTATGTTGTTTTCATATCACTCGATATGGATTAATTATCTCGATATACATGAAATAATTATTTCAAGTTTAAAGGCTATTTTTGCTGCTGAATAAAAGCTGAAGAAACCAGAAGGTTAATTGTGGTTCAGAATATTCTTTATGGTCAGAACATGACAAACTATAGGCCTACTTGCCAAACCACAAATCTGAGGTAGAACATGAACACGAACTGTATAACAATAAAACTTTTATAACTGGAATTAACAATGAAAAAAATTAAATTTATTGACTACATTTCATGTTTATATCAAGGAAAAATATATTGCGATAATTATCGTTATTGTTTTATCGCCCAGCCCTAACACACACACACACACACACACACACACACACACACACACACACACACACACACACACACACACACACACACACACACACATCCTCTAGCGCAGTGATTCTCAACATGGGGTCCTTGAGAGGGTTCCATGGAAATAGTGGAAATGGTTTAATTTCATTCATAAGTCTGACCACTAAGTGTGTCTGGCTCTTAAACACCAGAACCATGCATGTACTACCACGCATGACATATATCGTTTGTTTATTTCTCTCATATCTTTATATTCAGAGTTAATTATATCGTTTACACTTACACAATTTACACAATTGTTTATTTTCTCTTGTATTTTTGTATTCACATTTTATTTCATTGCCTATATGTATGTCTTTCTACTATTACCCTGCCCATACCTGTACCTCCCCTCCCCCCTCCCCTGTGCTGCTGTGATGCCCAAATTTCCCCCAAGGGGATCAATAAAGGAATATCTTATCTTATCTTAAGAGGTTAGGCAGTGAGAAAATATACGTGTGCGTGACTCTTCTGATTACAGGTTTCACCTTCTCCACTCGTGTCCCAGATCTAGTATTCTGGAGATCTAGATGTAGTCATCTAACGACTACAATTTTATCACATATGGGGTCTCTAAGACAATTTGGGGTCCTGTGATTCAAGATTAAAGAGATGTATTAGTCACATACATACACGGGACATGTAGTGAAATGAAGGTGGCCATGCCCGCCTTGATTGTGCAGAAAAATACAAATAATAATATAATAAAATAGAATAGATAATAAAATAGACATGATAAAAGGTACTAAGATACAATACAATGCTAAGCTTACGAATGAAAGGTAATGAGTCCTATATACACTACTATACAATATACAGTTATGCTATATGTAACTATACTATACTAACTATGCAAAAACATAGCTATGTTTTTTAACCATTGGTGGTGTAACCATGTGGGGTCCTTGACACAAGACGAGGTTGAGAAGCACTGTGTCTAGCACCATGGTCTGCAGGTGGAAGGCTGGCCAAGACAGAGTGATCCCTGACTAAACACTTCACCGTAGAACTGTGTTTCGTTGTGTTTAATTGTTTCAGAGTCAGAGAGTCAGATATTTTATTTGCCATGTATGGACTAATCCACATTGGAATACAGGTACAGAGCAACACTGTGTGTCTACAACTAATCCAATACAGGAGCAGAGTAGAAACAGTAGAGAAATAAAAAACACAGACCGTATAAAAGGACAAATGCTAAGGTTGATATCAACATCCCCTAAAAAGTGCATATCATAGTAAAGTGCATAATAATGCATAGAGGCACAATTTACAGTAAAAGTGCATTATAATCAAAGTGCGTGATGCACAGACACACAGAAACACCACTTCCACAACCTGACTAATAACACACCAAAATAAAATAGGATAATATACAAATCTAGCCTTTGGAGTTATTCAGGCTGCGCACAGCACTGGGGAAGAAACTCTTAGTAAACCGAGAGGTAGAGCATGTGTTTCATTGTGTTTCATTGTGTTTCATTGTGTTCTGGAATGGCAGGCTACTTGTTGTTGTTTCTTCTCCCTCTGTCTGCAGTTCCATTACATGACAGGTTCAGTTTAACTCAGTTTAACTCCTGCTCTCCTCACTCTACAGAACCTGAACCTGAGCGACCTCTCCGTTCTCTGTGACTGTGTTTATCTCCAAAAGCTTGAGGTTCCACACAACAAAATAAAAGGTACGCCTTCTAGTGTATGATGCAATAATGTATCGTACAAGGTCATAACAATGCAATAATGTATCGTACAAGGTCATAACAACGCAATAATGTATCGTACAATGTCAACAATGCACTTCAACCATTATCTGAAATGAAAAAAAAAAAATAATAATCTAACCCTAACTAACCTTACTGTCATACACTTGTCCTAATAAACTAACCTACACTGTAGCACTCAACACTTTGATGAACATTGTTACTCAGGTGACAGAGTTGCGCCCTTCCTGATGACCTGTCGTACAGAACTTGTAAGTCGCTTTGGATAAAAGCGTTCAGCTAAATGACTCAATGTAAATGTAAATGTATCGTACAAGGTCATAACAACGCAACATTTGTTCGAGTCTCATCATCATCCCGTACGTAGGATCTCGTTTACTTTCATACGAGTGATGAATAACGTCTCTCTCCCCTCCGCGCGGACGCACACCCCCCGGACACGCTGTGGGCGTAGACCTGTCCTGCGTGAGCCACATGCCCCGCCTGGTCGTCCTGGACGCCTCCCACAACCACCTCTCACACTTCTTTGGATTCAAGCCACCCCGAGAGCTGGAGGTAACGTAGGACCTTGGGCTGACAGGATAAGACGACTGCTGATCGGGGGGGGGGGGCTCTGGGTTTTTGCCCGGATAGGGGCTATTCCCATAGGAGAGCCTGGGATCTCCATAGCAGCCCATCTGTAGTCCTGTTGAATATGCTTATGAGAGGAATCCGGCCGCCCTTGAATGACAATGAACTCCACGTGTGTTTGAAAGTTATTTTGAATCATTTTATGGATTCAGTGAAATAAGTGACAGGCTTTATGTTGAATAGCCGACACCGCTGAATAATACGCGTGCCACGCTGTAGTTAATAAGTGCATCTGCTGTGTTGTGTTTCACAGGAAGTAAATTTCTCCTTCAACCAGATGAAGAAAATGAAGGACTTGTCGGCCTACTCATCTCTGACTAAACTTAAACTGGACTGTATCCTTATTCATGAGCAATTTAATGCAGGTTCTCACTCTCTGTCTCTGTCTCTCTCTCCCTCTCTCTCTGTCTCACTCTCTGTCTCTGTCTCTCTCTCTCTCTCTCTCTCTCTCTCTCTCCTGTCTCGCTCTCTGTCTCTCTCTGTCTCTCTGTTTGTGTCATTTATTCTCACACATACACCAAAATACACTCTTTCACACTGAAACTCTCTCTCTTTCTCTTTCTCTGTCTCTCCCTCTGCCTCTCTCTCTGTCTCTCTCTTTCTCTGTCTCTGTTTGTGTCATTCCTTCTCACGCATACACCAACATACACTCTTTCACACTGAAACTCTCTCTCTCACATACATATATACAAACATAAAGTGACAGTTTCTCGGTCGGTTTCGCCGCCGTCTGGTAATCTCAAGGTTCCCAGTTAGATTCCCGCTCCTCCCGGCAGCGTGTCGAAGTGTCCTTGAGCAAGACACTTAACCCCTAACTGCTCCCGATGATCAGGTTGAACACTTTGCACAGTTGCCTCCACCGTTGCTGTATAAACGCAATAAACGCAGTCCATTTAGCCTTTGAATGATGTCAAGACTAGGCGAGAGGCTCTCGTGAAATCGGCAGTGTCCGCCCTCTTAACTCCTCCCCCGGCTTCACTCGGCTACTCTCGTCTACTAGTCGAGGCAAACCGAAATCCATCTTGAACAAGCCTCTTGGCTCACTGCCTCACAGCGCTGCAGTCTGGCTGCAGGAGTCAGTGTAAATATCAAAGCCCACAGAGTGTGTCATAATATTGGTGGCAGGCAGGCAGGCTTTTCCAGTAAGTTGTTCAAATAAAAGGATTATGTTAGACATAAGTTACTATTGAGTGGTAGTAGAACTTCTACGGTTCTACCACGCAATACATAAAAGTGTTTCACGGTCCCGAATTGCGATCTGGTCATACGGTTTCCTCGAATAAATAATAATAACGTTTCCCTCTCTGGTTGGCGTTAGCTTTAGTGCTAGCCGCTAGCTAACGTTATCTAGATATGTGGTGTGAGCTCAGCTGGATGACGTTGACTTCATTTCCAAACGTTAACGCTATCGCTATCTACAGTATATGGCAGACGAGCAGGGCCGGATTAACGACGGCCGCGGCCCGTGGGCCTATAGTGACGAGGGGCCTCCATTTTTTTTTTTTACTTTTTTTTTTTTGAGATCGATGTCATGATTGTGCACTGCAGAGTCAGGGAGGAGGCAGAGAAGGAGAGAAAGAGACACAAGATTTACAGGTAATGGAAATATATCTTTTTTCTCTTTCTTATTAAAAACTTGGCCTATTTGAAAGGAGATTGATTTAATAAAAATGAATGAGCGAAAAATCAATATACAGTGTATATACAGTATAATATATTATTATTATAGTAATTGGCTATCATACTGCAATATAAACTGAGTTTTATAGTGAAAAGAGCAGCTTTATTGGTCAAGATTGAAGGCTCTATATTGCAGGAAATTGCACGTACAGGTTCATTAAATTTAAAAAAAAGTTTGCTGTGTACCCATCTTAACGTGTGTGGCCCCAGACAACGGCTTCAGTGAGATCTGCGGCCTGGACCGGTGCAGGAGCCTGAGGCACCTCAGTCTGGCTCACAACCAGGTATCCAGGATCAGCGGGCTGGACGCTCTGCCCCTCCAACACCTCTGTCTGGTACGTTCTCTCCTCTGTCTGGTACCTTCTCTCCTCTGTCTGGTACCTTCTCTCCTCTGTCTGGTACCTTCTCTCCTCTGTCTGGTACCTTCTCTCCTCTGTCTGGTACCTTCTCTCCTCTGTCTGGTACCTTCTCTCCTCTGTCTGGTACCTTCTCTCCTCTGTCTGGTACGTTCTCTCCTCTGTCTGGTACCTTCTCTCCTCTGTCTGGTACGTTCTCTCCTCTGTCTGGTACCTTCTCTCCTCTGTCTGGTACCTTCTCTCCTCTGTCTGGTACCTTCTCTCCTCTGTCTGGTACCTTCTCTCCTCTGTCTGGTACCTTCTCTCCTCTGTCTGGTACGTTCTCTCCTCTGTCTGGTACCTTCTCTCCTCTGTCTGGTACCTTTTCTCCTCTGTCTGGTACCTTCTCTCCTCTGTCTGGTACCTTCTCTCCTCTGTCTGGTACCTTCTCTCCTCTGTCTGGTACCCTTCTCTCCTCTGTCTGGTACCTTCTCTCCTCTGTCTGGTACCTTCTCTCCTCTGTCTGGTACCCTTCTCTCTGTCTGGTACCTTCTCTCCTCTGTCTGGTACCTTCTCTCCTCTGTCTGGTACCTTCTCTCCTCTGTCTGGTACCTTCTCTCCTCTGTCTGGTACCTTCTCACCTGCTGCGACCTCTAGAGCCCCCAAGCTGGTACTGCACTTGATTAATAATAATAATAAACTTAAACAAATTTTGTGATCACATTTTTTACATGTAACAAGACACAACACAATAACAATAATAATAACAAATAAAATAAGACATGACGAATTAAATTAAATCAAATTATAATAAATTATAATAAAATACATAGATCACAGGCCCAGCAGAACATCCCAAGCCCCCACCCGCCCCCAACCCCTCCAGGCTCACGAGAACCCCGAATCCAGCATCCCACAGAACCAGAACATCACGCCTCAATGACATTCCGATTCCCCGAGACCCCGAACCCGGGGCCCCCACCAGCCCAAAGCCATGACCATCAAAACCACAACAAATGAGGGCCCAAAACACCCCACCCCGCGTGCAGCGATTCCATAACATACGAGACCCCCCTCTCCTGAGCCGAACCCCCCGAAGTGATGGCCTCCCCTACGATACAATAATAAACTTTATTTGTATAGCACCTTTCATACAGGGGATTGCAGTTCAAAGTAGTGCTGTCAGGCGATAAAAAAAAATGTATCTAATTAATTACAGGACAGGCGGTCGGGTGGCGTAGCGGAGATTGTGCTCGTCACCAATGCAAGAGGCTGCGGTCTCGACTCCCGGGGTCAGCATTGCCCTGCGGCTTGGGCCGGTCGTCATACTAACTCGTTTGGCTGGGTTAGGGGGAGGAAAGTCGTGGGTGGTAATCTGGCGTTGTGGACAGCGACGTCTACAGGTCAGGTCTGGGCACCTGCTCAGCGAAAGGCAGGAAATGGTGAAGGCAGCGTGACCTCCCACACGTTATGCTTCACCAATGAGAGTCCTCGCTGCCAGGTGAAAAAAGAGCCACTGGCTGTCTCCACATGTGTCGGAGGAAGCATGTGGTGGACTTCAGGGCTCCCTTGTACCGACCAGTAGGAGGAACATGCGCACAACAACCAGGTAGGGGAGGGGGGGGAATTGGCATAATGACTAAATTGGGATGGGGAGACATTTTTTAAAAAATCAGGCAGAGAAAAGGAGGGGTTTTAATTAATTACAGGATTTGTAATTAATTAATTGAATTAATCACATTTAATCGCATAACCATTTTAGGCCTGATATTTTATATTCTATAATCATTTTTCAAATTGCATGTGTCCGGATGGCAGAATTCAGTACTGTATCTACAAAACCTTCTGTTTAATCATCTTCCCTTTATTCATTTGCTTAGATTTTTCAGGTCTGGTCAATTTTAGTGGTTG
Organism: Notolepis coatsorum; assembly: GCF_963971535.1. NCBI lineage: Eukaryota > Metazoa > Chordata > Actinopteri > Aulopiformes > Paralepididae > Notolepis > Notolepis coatsorum. The sequence goes on along the minus strand of NC_140179.1, from coordinate 23,757,744 downwards.
ACTGGTTATTCATAGTAAAAAAAAAAGAGAATTGAATTGATATTCTCATTTGGTTCATTACAATTTACTCAAGCCTAGTAACAGACACAGTATTTCTGACACTGGGAATACATTCCCTGAGATCCATATATTATGTCCCTAGAATCAGATACCAAGAACATGCAAATGGTCCATTTAAAAAAGAAAGTTTGTAAATGTTTATTCTACGTTCTTATGGAATGAATAAGAGTATAAAAATAAAAAAAGGGCGCGCCAGTAGCACACCACATAGCGCGCTGAGTCACGAAGTGGTCACCCGGGTTCGATTCCCCGACCCGGTGGCCATATGCCGCATGTCTTCCCCTCCCGTTTCACCCTCTCTCCTCTATCGGTCCTGCGTGGCCGCTGTCGGTCCTGCGTGGCCAAAAGGTCCTGCGTGTGTAGCTGAACACTAATAGGTGTTTGGATAACGAGCAGGTGATTGGTTAACGAGCAGATGAGGTGAATAGGTGATTGGATAACGAGCAGAGCTTGATTCACTGACCAGTGAAGTAGCAGAGTCTGAAAGGTCACAGTAAATGAATATGGAGAATACACGGAGAACAAGATAAACACCAGGGAGCATTCATGACAGCTAACGGCTGTTTCTTTAGAAGACCATGGATGTTCACAAAGCGCCCCCTGCTGTTTGAGGATATTTCTTCTCTGCAGATAACTATTGGTAGTGGATAGGTCATAAGGAAGATCAGGACAACTGTACAACTCTAATGAAGTTTATAGTTGATCAATGAACTCAGAATAACACAACCTGCTAGGGAAAGATTAAAATCTGCTATCAAGTGCTAAAGATTTACTGATTCGTAAAGAGATTTTATTATAGACTGCTATAGAACATAATTATATTATGTATTTATATAACAACAACACCTTGTACTTTACCAAGAAATACCCTCAGGGTGACGGCACACTCCTACGCAGGGCTGCCTCGACGCCTGTATGTCTCACAGCCTGCAAAACTGTTTTGACGGTGGAACGTCATTCAACTCTCTGCGTAGGAGTGTGTGTTTATCTTTATCTTTATCTTCTGTATTTTTTCTATAATTTAATAGGTAAATAATATACTATCTTGAGTACTGCCTGTTGAGTTAGTCCATATGTGACTATTTGATGCTTTAGGCTAGAAAGTCTTTGTTTCTCTCTTGCCCAAGACTGGGGTTTTTCACTCTTCTTTATATTAGTCTAAAATATGTATTAGTCTACCAGAAATTATTGTTAGCCAATGAACACTTGGATGACACACACCATAATTCATTTATTTATTCATTTATTGTATCTAATGGGGCTCAAATTACCTCTATGGTCTTTCTAGGTCGATTTGATTGATTGATTGATTATTTTATTT